>NC_090893.1:40444585-40494585 GCF_036669925.1 Montipora capricornis
AGATAAAATCTTATATTCACACAAAATCCAATTAATCCCCAGTACAGGTGGGGGCTAGAAAACGCCAGAACTGCATAAGCAAATGCAAGAATGAAGAAGGGATAGGGGACGTGGCGGGATGAGAAATACTCAAGTGACTTGCAAAAAGCTTTGGCCCTTGACGAGTAGAAGAAGTGAATGAACGCTACATGCCACGTCGCGCGTCTGATAATCCCCTGAGAGGGGGTAATAACATTTGACAATTGCCTAGCCCTTCACGTCACAATAGCATGTAGTTACGCAATATTGTGAACGAAATTCTTGTCACATAACAGTTTAAACAAAGCATTACGAGAAAACATAAAAATCCTATTTGCTAGCAAATATTTTCTTTTTAAACTTTGCAGAAAATTTTATTCTGGCATGCTTATTACATTTCACAAATAAAAAATGGGATAACCGAGTTCGTTTTTGAGATATGAACAGCTAAACACAAAATATAGGATGTTTTAGCAAGGCTTTCCTGTTTCAATGGTAACTTGTTACGTCACAATAATGACTGCATCTTCTTCAGCAATAATTGCTGGTACCATAACATTGCTGTAAGGTGATAAAGTGTTTTAGTGTCAATCCTTTTAATAACAAGGTCTCTTGAAAGTGCTGAAACTGATTTGAGCAACCTTTAGTCGAAGATGACGACGCCTGGTTATGGCAACGGCAATGACAACAGCAATGACAACAGCAATATGACGTTGACTATAACGATGACGATGACGTTGACGTTGACGTTGACGTTGACGTTGACTATGACGATGACGATGACGATGACGATGACGATGACGATGACGATGACGATGACGATGACGATGACGATGACGATGACGATGACGATGACGATGACGATGACGATGACGATGACGATGACGATGACGATGACGATGACGATGACGATGACGATGACGATGACGATGACAATGCAAATGGAAACTGGCAACTGGCAACGGTTGAGGCAAAAAAAGCAATAACAAAGACTTTGACTTTGACTTTGGCAACGATGACGATGGCATTGAAGATGACATTAAAGGACGTCAATGACAGTAACGTCGAAGATCACAATCGGATTAAGGCAAGGGAACTGACAGCGACAATGACAATGACAGAGCCAGAGCCAGAGCCAATAACGTTGACCATCGCGATAACAATGACAATGTCATTGACATTGACGACGACGATGTCAATGAAGGCAATGACGATGTCAATGCAAGGCAACGACGACAACAACAATAATAATGTTGACAATCATTTCATTGAAGTTAACTATGGCAATAAAAATGATGATAACAATGACGAGAAAGTACCGATGGGTACAGTGCCGAGAAAGCCAAAAGTTTCGGAACGGCAAACGACTTTTTCCCTTCAGTAACAGAGCAAACACACGACAAACAAAAGTGGTCAGCATCGCTGTTAATTTACTGTGCAAACAGTCTTTACAGCCAACTAATGAATCATTTCGTCAATAACTCATACATAACTCATACGATCCGCTGACAGTACAGAGACGCTGGGTAGGTAGGAAGTAAGGAACTGGTTTTAAAAACTTGGACGGATCCAGAACATGCAGAGAGAGTTTAATCACATAAAACAGACATACCCTCAAAAGATAATTCTTAAAAGACTATTTCTCTGGGTTCTCTGATTAAATTATCACAATCACTCAAACGTATACTCATGTCACTTTTTAAGAGAATTGAAAGTGGAAAGGAAAAATGTGAGGGAAGGAATAGCTTCCAAACGTAAAGAACAATAAACTTAAGATATTTTGTCTAAACACCGTCTGCAAGACATACATAGTAACACGTTTGAACTACAGACAGACAGACATTGACACCACCCAGCCCCCCTCCCCCCTCTCCCCTCTCCCCTCTCCCCTCTCCCCTCTCCTTTGGGCATAACATCTTTAACTGCACAAGTTGCAAGAATTGGTGCTGTCACGCATTTGGAAAGGTCTGTATTGTCATAAGCATGTTCGTTATATCTTGATTGTACTGTCAATAAAAGGCTTGTCCGCATAGGACATGGTTTGGTCACACAAAAACAAGCAAAGGCTAACGATAACAGCCAATGTTACGGTGCCATAATGATGCTATTGTCAAGGGAAGTAAGGGAAAAACTGCGAGTGTAATAGGTTATGCCATATGTAGCAGTCGAATGCAGCATACTTCAGCAAGAGTTTAGCCGTATATTCCCCGTTAGATCTATCACTCCTACTCTCCAGATACGGACCACAAGGGTGGATAATAGGGATCCTAGCATTCTTACTTTCTCAACTCCCCCTTAACTACTAGATTGGATTTCCTCTCGATCTGATCATTGACCACTTTAAACCACACAACCACGCAACAAAGACAATTAACTTGACTTGACTTGACTAAGAGTACTTACCAGACGGTTACCAAACAGATTATCAATCGTCCTGGACTCAAACTTTTCAACGTAACTATCTCATAGAGATCATCAGAAGGGACTCGCAACTTCTTATAACTCCTATACCACAATTCAAACCATTTACCATCCAAATTTCTTGTGGGTAACGTTTTTTCATTCAGTCAGTAAAACAGAAAGATAATGATACTCATGGAGTCGAACTATGTTCTTACAGTAGTCTGTTAAGACTCCTTTGACCTTAAAGGATTGCTACTCAAATCACTGAATACACTACGAACCAAATCATCGCACTTCAAACCACAAAATTTGCGTGGTTGTACGAACCAAACCATCGCACCATGAAGACTATTGACAACATAACTGTTTATGGACAGACTCTTATTAGGATAATCACATTTGCAGACCACCGTTACTTCGAACTAGTGTTGCTTCAGGGGCATTGCGTTGCGTATTACACTCACAGATTATTTCCCTACTTTCCTTTTTAGTTTCGTTATTAAGACACCAAAGTGTTTGCTTTATTACGATTCTCAATTCCGTGCTTGTTTTGTTGACTTAATTATGACATTAAGACAAATGCATTAATGCGCTTTGCGGGAGGTGATGGAGTCCAAGGCAGGAAGACAAGAGGTGTCTTTTGCAAAATAGGTATAACTTCGGTTCTTTTTACGGATGGGAAACATCTTTTGCAGTTTATCCTAAACATTTACGTTTTTATGCGCCAAAACTGGCTGACATTTATCGAACAGCCATGCTAGCGAGAGGAATGGATCTATTCCTTCTATGTCATCACAAAACGTTTTGCAATGACAAGCCAGTTTGTGATGTCATTGAGGGGCTATAACAGCCTCTCTCACTGGTTTGGTTGTACAACAAATGTTTGTTAGTTTTGGTGACTTCTACGGCGTGTAAGAAGAGGAATGTTAGGGATGTAAAAGTAAAAAGAGTTTGCCATAATCTTCCTTTTTAAGGGTTCTACAATCATTAGGAGCTTTTTGTCAACGAATTTTCTTTTATGTCAACTACAAAAAATGTACCAGGCAAATAAAGTTAAGTTTGTTTCCATTCCCTAAGAGAATAGAGAAAAAGCTCGGAAATTATTTCCCCCAGAGTGGACTTTGACCTTTTCGCTTAAATGACACTTAGAAAAAATACGGCGTCCCCAATACGCATGCGCCGTATTTTTTTTTGAAAAAGAAAACAATTTTCCATTGAAATAATAAACAAACTTCGATAAAAACTTGTTTTTTTATTGTCTCTATTATGTATTTCATTGTACAGAGATAATTTATTTTAAGTTTTTCAAAAAAAAAGTTGGCGCATGCGTATTTTTTGGCGGGAAAATCTGACT
Organism: Montipora capricornis; assembly: GCF_036669925.1. Classification (NCBI taxonomy): domain Eukaryota; kingdom Metazoa; phylum Cnidaria; class Anthozoa; order Scleractinia; family Acroporidae; genus Montipora; species Montipora capricornis. Next base: position 40,448,361 of record NC_090893.1, read on the forward strand.
AAAATTGCACAGCGTTTCCCCTAGCAACATCTTGAAGGAAAAGCGGTCAAAAGGCTCTACCTTAAATTCAACCCCACAAAAACTAAAAAAGTGTTAAGTGAAGAAAACCATGGAAAAAACGCTCGAATGTTTGACTACCTTCGTCCGTGTTTTTCTTTTCGCATAAATAGGTTAACCCTTCCTTGTTTTAAGAAAGAAACTTACTGAAATGCGACACCGACACCGACACCGACAGAATATTGCCCCAAAAAAGTCGTAGCTGGAAGACCTTATTCTTAAAGTGGCTGTCATTTTACTGTTTTTGTTGTAATTAACCCTAGTTGCCCAAATCACAGTTAAGAATAATATTGTTTACTGAACAAAGCAAAAAGGGATAATTTATAAAAACGAAGGACATTTAAATGTCAGCCATTCAGGTGCATGCAAACACAGTTAAAACTACAGTAAATATTTAACAATTATTCACGGAAGTTGAAATATTTATCCAGCCGCGAAGCGGCGAGGTAAATATCCACCACAAGTCACCGACACTAAGGTGAATAGTTGTTTTAGTATGTACTAAAACAGTTAGATAATATAGCACTAAAAGATGATTTAAACTCATTTAATCCTGCAAAGATTACAACATTTTCGGGCGAAAATTCCGCGCGAATTGCTAGGAGGTGAACAGCAAAGGATATCCGGAGTTTGAGTAGCCAATCAGTGCGCGCGTTCAACGGTATCCACTGTTTTAGTATATACTAAAATGCAATAATTGTCTTAGAACTTTTGTAGCTTCTCGTGTTTCGTGTTTGAAAGCAACAATAATTTTATGGTTTAAAATCAGTCATAATCCCATCCATCGACTATAGTTATACTCCTGTTTGCATACCAGCCAAGATGACACTGGTCGATGACCTAAGGCGTGAAGAAAGTATTGCAAATCGCGTTGCCGAAGCGTCCTATGCTGTCCAGTAGAATAGGTCTCCTCCTCTAAATTAACTACTACTTTCAGCTTCTTACACGACTCTAATGTCTTTGAAAGCTTCTAAAACTCTGCTCGCTGCTGCTTGCGCTTTCGCGATTTTCTTTGCGTCAAAGTCAAACGTTTCCCTTTTCCCTCTTCCACAAAACAAAACTGAGCAGGCTGATAGTTATACAGACCGAGGTGAACAAACCAATGCGAGGTGAAAAGGTAATGTTCATTTCTTTACCCCTAATATCTGCTTAATTAGCATAACATAAACTTGATCGAAACCGGACGAAGTTGCGCCAATTTGGACTGACGTGCAATAACCTTCGAGGCTTTGAGCTAGTTAGCTAAAAGATTATTTCGTTTGCCGGTAATTTGTTTCCTCTTAAAATCTACCAAGGAGACAGAAATTTGTTCTCTTTTCCAAAATAGATTGAAGTAGTTTATCAGCAAGTCAGCTTGCTACTTTTCTTTGGCGACTCGCTACAAATTGGATAAATCTCAGGCACTTGAAAAAAAAACTGACTGCTCTCTTTTTCCTATTTTTTTTTTAATTCTGAGAAAATAAAGTGTTTTGCCCGAGAAAGAATTTCGAATAATGCGTGAAAGTTATTGGAAATGAACCAAGGGAAATCGTGCCAACTAAGACAGCACTGAGTTATTTCAGACGTCATTCTAGCGAGGTATATTACGTAAGAAGTGAGATGGAAGTTCTAATTAACAGCGGAAAACAAGCTAATCTTTTTCCAGGGTCCTGATCTTTGTTGCCAAATACCCAAGCACCTGTAGATTTGCATTATTTGGTTTGTTTTTTGTGGTCTGTATAGCCTCATTTTTAGTGAACTCGTCGAATTATGGTCGTCCAGATAAGTGCAGTCTCAAGACCAACTGTTGCTGATGACACCTACTTTCCACAACGTCAGCAGAAGTCCTATCTGTAAAAAGTTTAGTAATGTGATCGAGTATTGTCAGTGAATCAGTAGTCGTCTTTCAGGCATTCATGATAGTATTGACCGTGAGAGCTGAACGAGGATAGGTGCGTTTCCGTCCGTCGATGAAGACCCTTAGTTTGGACTTCGTTAGGGTCTGAGTTTTCTACTATGACGTGCACAAATAAAAAGTTCAATCTTCGAACCTTATGCACTTGCTTAGAATGGTAAACTCCTATTCATAACCTGACTCGTTTTCAACTCAATGATTCCTTGCTGTCCATTAGCTTTTGGTCGTCCAAATAACCGCGTTTTCTATGATTGTATCGAGACTGTACAAGGGATTACGTTTATGCAAACGTTGGTCGTGTAGCAGTTATATTTCATTTGAATTAACTATGAGAGGGTGATCTGAAGTGCTATTTTCTATCCATGTAAACCATGTGAGCGTTAGCCCTACTAATGCAAATGGAGCCCAGTCGAGGATGGGAATTGAACCCACGACCTTGCTGCTCAGTCGATAGAGCAGCGGTGATCTAACCCGAAGGTCTTGGGTTGAAATCCCACCCTGGTCAGAGTTTCTCTCAGTCCTTGAGTGAACCCATTTCCATTAGTAGGGCTAACGCTCACTTGGTTTACATGGGTGGAAAATAGCACTTCACATCATCCTTTCATAGTTAATTCTGTATCGAGACTGTGCTTGTCTAAGGTTTCGTCGAAGTCAGCTGAGCTGTGTAATGAAAGTGGATCGTAAATATATAATACTCTGATTATTGCCGTGATCCCCGTTTTTTGAAAGACTGATAAGCGCAATCCACTGGATATATCACTATCCAGGGAATAACGCAATTTATTACAAAAATGTAGATGAACTGAAAAGATTTTTCTTGTTCCTCAAATTAGATATCTTCTTCGCGCACAGTAAAGCTACTATTCTTATCTTGAACATCTGAGGATATTGATGTTTTCATGGTCACAGACTTGTCGGCCAATATTATCAGTGCATCTTGTTCACACGCGAACTTTTGTTTTAAAAACTGATTTTTTTTGTTTGTCTGTAGGGTAAGTGGTGATCTTGTCGATTGTTATGATTATAGTGACCACGTTTGATCCGTTTTTCTTGTTGTCTATTGTTAGTAAAATTTGTCAATTTTGTCTTTCGCTTGTCGGTTATTTTGGTGCTGTCAGTCAGTCATTCGAAGTTTGCATTAGGTCACTGGCAAAGGTAACACATTCCGTGGAGTGCCTGTCAGTTCAGCCAATAGTGGCATTTCTACTCTCTTCACGTGCACTTGGGAAAAAAAGCGACCAGCATCCTAATGCGCCTTTGTAATGGGGACTTCGCTTGTGTCATCGACAACAGTCTTTCTCAACACTAACCGGAACGACCTAACCTCACAAAACGTTAAATACCTCGGCCCGCAATGAAACAAAAAATGCGCTAAAATGGAAAAAAATGCGCGTTTTGCTGCTCACCAGATATTAGAGTTTTGTAATAAGCTAAGCTACTACATTGTATTCGGTGTAGCCAGCAAGTCAGACATTTCAAGGAGGTACCAACAATGTAAAATGATCATCGACAAGACGCACCAAATCATAAATTTAAAAAATATATATTTTATCATGACGTAATGCAAGAAAAGTCCGAGAAAATAAAAGAAAATTAAATAAAATGTTTATGTCCAAAAACACGGTTAGTGTTTATTTGTTATTAACTTGTGAAAATTACTCAATGCATATTTTCATGCTAGACTGGGCATAAGCATATCTCGTCCCTGTCAAAACTCAATTGATACGGAATTTTCGGTGAGGCCAATCTGTCAAACATCGCACAGGTTTCAAGACCCGGCTTGCTTCCAAATGATAGTGGAAATCTTAAAGCCTAAAACGTCATATTCACCAATAAAATTTGATTGTTCGGAACACGCGTGCGGTGTTGGGTGAGTAAGCAACTGTAGCAACACTAAAAGAGTTGAGTCACCTGGCACAACCGAAACTTACGTTGTTAGGCTTGCCATTAAAGTATTTAATTATTTTACATTTTGTTTTTATAGTATTCATTTACTGTTTTCAATTTGCAGTATGTCGTTTGTTCGAATTCCTGCCAATTATAAACACGATTTGAATTATGGTGTCTTGCAGTTGAAGTATGTGATCCTTCGAAGTGCTCCTGGTCCATCGTCTGTCTTTGTCCCGTTTTTCAGAGTTAATCCGAGTTTTTTAAATACAAAGTACTTTTGTTGCTCTAAGTGACGCATTTTGGTGATGTTGGTGGCCCAGTTGAATTCGCTATTGTTCGCCCTCTGTTCAATTCTCGATCTGCTGAGTTTGAGAGACCCCTATAATCTATGCCAGGTTTGATCAGTCTCGCGATTAGTTTCTCGAACGGTTCACCGTTGTTCACGTCATCGCCACAAGTCTGTCGATGAACTGCCGCATAGTCACTCTTTTTCTTAAGTAGTTTGTTACTACCCTGTCACCAAAAGTCGAGTCCATGTTGTAGATAACAGTCTTATTTGTGAAAACAATAAAATCGAATCTAATTTCTTTCCTTGACTTACATTTTAACCTACTGCGGTCTATTTGAGCTAAATTTATTTTCAAGAATAAAAACCATAGGAGATCTAATTATGTTCAGACCCTGATTTTGTATAAAGTGTAAGATATATTGCTTTAAGTTTTTAATATTACTTTAGTTATCTTATACTTTTTATTTTTAAATGATATAACGATTGCCAAAATATGATTGATCAATTACACATTTACTATTTTCCCATTGGTGAATGGTTATGACGAAAACACTGACGCGTGCGCAGGGGAAAAAATGCTTTTTCCTCAGAATACAAATAATGACCGACCAGTCTACCACAAAAAACGCTTAAATTTCTTCGCAGCTTTATGAAAAAATACTTAGAAATGTAATGTATTAACCCGTTAGCGGGTATTTTGCTGAAACCACCGGTAAAGCGATTTGCGAGCCTAAATGAAAGCCAGCTCGACAAGTTTATGAACAAGAGGCATTCAAAAGAGTCACGAGATGTTTTGGTTATGTTATAAAACATGGTTTTACAAGCGTACGATCAATGCACGTTTCCTTGGTCATTAATTTTGGTTTAAAGACACGAACGATCCTTGTATAGCTCCCCGAAAACGGGCGCCCCATTTTAATGGGAAAGCAAAATGTTTTTTTTTTTTCATCTTTAACAAACAGTAAACGATTCATGCATATTGTAGCATCAATTTATAGTTGCACGCTGGAGGTTTGCTAAGCAAAAGGTAGGACCAATTTACACCGTACGATATTTGGTGCATACGACAAGCTTTTGACAGGCCTATGACATGACACGATTGTCGCAGCGTTTTACGACTTGTTGTAAAATGCTAAGACTTTTTTCTGACGTACACGACAATTGTAAAAGAATTGTAAACCTGTCGTAATCTTGTCGCATGCGACAAAAATCGCACGGTGTAAATCGGCCCTTACGCTTCTTTCGTGCTTAGCAACCTCCCGCGTGCAACAATAACTCGATTTTACGCGCTGAACCGTTTACTTCGCCTCATGGGCTAGGCCTTTATAGATTATGCTAGTAAAAGTAGCATATTATGCTAGTAGCATTGCTTTTTTTTTTGGCGAAATTATGCTAAAATTATGCTTTTTTTTTCCAAATTATGCCCCTTTTTTTAAAATTATGCTCTTTGAAAAAATTGCAAATAAGGCCAAAAAATACATTTTTTTAATTCGAAGCCGTTGGTCTACAAGAAAGAAACGCAACAAATCCACAATGAAATTCAAATAAACATGTGGTTCTTGTTAACATGCACACTAGTACTAGATTATACTCTCATGTAGTTTATCTGCGATTGTTATATTGCAGCATTCCACTTGCTTGCATCGAATAACGTCACCAAGTGCTTGGGACTTGGGAGTACAGATGAACAATGAGCAAATTGTAGCATCAAAAATGATCCGATCATTTGATCACAGAAGACCCAAAAGCATTATTTCAAACAAAGTTCCTCGTAGCCTTAAACTTGGACAACTTTCTGTAGTATACTTAATGCCTTACCATCAAAACAAATGATGAACTATCTTAGAACATTTTAAATGACAAGCCAAGCAAACCACTTATCATCAAGAGAGTCGCAAATTAACAGCTTTTATAGTTCTATGTCAATGACTTAAGAATGCGAGATTTATTCCTAGTCAATTTAAAGAACTCGGCTAGCAAGTCTAGTGTTTAAGAATACTTTATATCGTTTGGGAAAGAAGATTTAAATAATGCCAGCCTACACATTTTTGCAGAACCGAGTTTAAAGAAATTTAGCCACATAATGCTGCATTCTATCTCGTCCCCAATCTTAGTCACTGCGGAGCTACATGAGAAGCATGCGCACGCTAGCAAGTCAATTGCATCAGTGCTTTCTAGTCGATCGCCACGGGTTTTAGTCACTCCACAGGTTTTTCCCTCACTGCACTCGCTTTCCTTTGTGTTTACCTCCTATTCTCCAGATAACCTGAGGTAAGCTTCGAGGAAGCCCCTTTTTTCTTTCGCGTTATTATAAATTGCTAACCATTTCTCGCATTCAGATTACTGTATTATGCCAAGCACAATGGAAGAACAGTCAACGAGCGCGCCTTCTGTTGAGAGCCCACCGGGCGCGACAACTACTGACCCAACGGGAACCACAAACAAACTCGAAAAGGCCGTGGACCAGCTCAACACCCACATGGACAGAATGTCAACTTTTTTAGGGGCAATTATGCCAAAGCATCCCCACCAGGGAATGTTCTCGCAAAGCGCGGGAAGCTGGCTCACACGACCCAACGGGCACAAACGAGCCTGAACGCAAACGACAACGCGGCAGCGAAAGCTTCTCTTCGGATGAAGAAGCCGACGGCCCTTGCATGAAATTTAGCAAGGACTCTGACGCAATAAGCGTTACCGCCTCAGAAGAAGAGGTTCAGAATTTGCTCGATGGCGAAAGTCGGGGGAGCTCCCACAAAAACGACAATAAGGAAGGCGCCGAAGACCCCGATGAAATTCTAAAGCAGTTGACAGCCCCCTTCCGGGACGAGGATAAAAACGGTCCTCCCATCAACAAACAGTTGGCCGAAATGGCCAACAAACGTTGGGGAAAGAAGCTTGAACAGGAAAAAATGTCGAGCCTCTTGACCAAATATGACCCCCTGGAAAACTGCGTGGATATAACAGTGACTCGTGTCAATTCAGAAATTTGGCAGTCACTAAACTCCTTCTGGAAGAAAGCCGACCTTCGGCTCGCCAATTTGCAACAGGCTTTCCAGAAGGCAACGTTTGCAACCCTAACGAATGCCGATAAATTGCTCCGCATTACTGATTTAAGCGGTGCTTCCAAAAAGAAACTGCTTACGAGCAGTATCGATATTGTGGCCTTGCTAGGGCATGCTGCAAGTGAGATATCTCTTTTGCGGCGGGAACAAATGAAACCCGCCTTAAAGCCTGAGTTCCATGCCCTCTGCTCCTCGGAGACGAAGGCCTCTGCAAAGTTTCTCTTTGGGGAGGACCTCGCCAAACAAGTACGCGATGTGAAAGAAACCCATTGCATTGGAAACACGGTCGGTTCCTCTCATGGCCACAGCCGTGGATATCGCCATGACTCATGGTCCGCAAAAAGGGAAAACCACAACAAGAGCGGCTCCCACTCAAGACCGCCTTTTTTGGGGAAGGGCACGCGACCGAACAGTACAAGCAAGAAAGTACCCTATCAGAAGAGCGGCAACCCTGCAGGGAAGAAATAATGCGCTCCCTCGAGGAAATCAAATTATCGGTGAGTGATTTTCCCAGCTTTATTACTTTTTCTCTTCGTGGTTATCTCCAAGCTCGTTGCGACGATTTTCGGGCCGGATGTGTTTCGCATTCCTCTGACGCCTGGAGTCGGCTGACATCCGATAAAGAGATTCTATCTACTGTTTCTGGCATGGCAATAGAATTCGATAGCCCTCCTTGTCAACACTACCTTCCCCAATCTGTCAGATCAGATTTTGATGCACAGGTAATAGATTTGGAAATAGCAAAACTATTATCCAAACGTGTCATCGAGCCTACTGGGCATAGCAACGGAGAGATAATTTCCGACATCTTTCTGAGAAACAAAAAAGATGGTAGCTATCGGATGATACTAAACCTAAAGAAACTCAATCAATACACCAACAAAATGCATTTTAAGATGGACAACCTAAACACAGTCATCAAGCTCCTTGAAAAAGATTGTTACATGGGCTCCATCGACCTTAAGGATGCCTGTTATTCTGTGTCGATAAGACCTTCGGACAGGAAATACACTTTTCCAGTTCACTTGTTTGCCTAATGGCCTTTCCTGTGCCCCTAGGAAATTTACTAAACTTCTGAAACCTGCTCTTTCTACCCTTCACCTAAGAGGCCATGTGTCAAGTGCATATCTTAATGACATGTATTTACAGGGGAAAACATACCAAGAGTGTGTAGGCAATGTTATTGATTCGGTCCTAGTGGTTGATTCTTTGGGGTTTGTCGTGCACCCTGCGAAATCCACCTTCATCCCTTCGCAACGGCTCGAATTTTTGGGTTTCTTATTGAACTCTGTCGAGATGACAATAAGGTTGACCCCAGAAAAAGCTACCGGCCTACAAACAGCCTGTAACATCTTGCTTGCCGACCCCTCCCCTACTATCAGGGACTTAGCACGCGTAATTGGAAAGATAGTGTCATGTTTTCCCGCGGTTTGCTATGGGCCCTTGTACTATCGGTCCCTTCAACGCGACAAATTAAGTGCCTTACATGCCAATTTTGATAAAGAAGTCACACTCTCGCCCCAGGCTGTCGAGGAACTTAAATGATGGGCGAATAACGTGATCGATTCCTATAATGTCTTAACACAGGAAGGTCCAAATCACACGCTCACTACAGACGCCTCTATGGACGGCTGGGGAGCAGTGTTCGGAACTCGCTCCACTGGCGGCCTATGGGCCGCACAGGAGGCTAGAAATCACATCAATTATCTTGAACTTTTTGTCACTCCCTTCGCACTACACACATCCGATTGATGATAGACAATACTACAGCTGTAGCTGTGATAAATCGTATGGGAACGTGTCATTCAGATATTTTGAACACGCTATCTAAGCAATTGTGTTTATGGTGTCTCTCAAGTAACATTTGGATTAGTGCAGCTCACATAGCAGGGAAATCCAGCCAGCTGGCTGATCTAGAATCGCGCCAAAATAAAACGGATACCGAGTGGATGCTTACTAAGAACTCCCTTTCACGCGCCTTAACGCAGTTGAATTTCCCCCCCCCCCCCCCCCTCGCTTTGCGGCTGAACGCGCAGTTCACCCGATATGTTGCATACAGGCCTGACCCAGGTGCAGTCGCCATTGACACTTTTTCCCTTGACTGGTCCACTCTAAATTTCTACGCCTTTCCTCCTTTCAGCGTGATTCCAGCTGTTTTAAAGAAAATCAGGGACGACAAAGCGACGGGGGTATGTGTGTTGCCCAATTGGCCCACGCAAGCATGGTTCCCTCTGGCGATGAAAATGGCAATTTGCGAGAATGTACACCTCCGGGCAGACAAATATCTCCTGCACCTCCCAAGCCGTCCCAATGTGACCCACCCACTACACAAGCAACTCTCCCTCCTGGTTTGTCTCTTATCAGGCAAACCCTAACAGGTCACGGCATCTCTACAAAGGCCAAGGACATCATAATGGCTTCCTGGCGTACAGGAACTACTAAAAAGTGTGAGGTCTACCTAAAACGGTGGGAACAGTTCTGCCAGTCACAGGGAATCAATCGATTCGACACTAGTGTGGAGAATGGCATTGATTTTCTGGCAACCTTGGTCACCTCTGGTCTAGGTTACAGTGCAATAAACACTGCTCGGTCAGCACTGTCTTCTGTCCTAATTCTCCCCAACAACATAACCTTTGGAGCACATCCACTAGTGGCTCGGTTCCTAAAAGGCGTTTTTGAACTTAAGCCTTCTTTGCCAAGATATAGCTCCATCTGGGGCGTCAGCATAGTCCTTCAACACCTCAGATCCTTGGGACCCCCAACACAGTTAGACCTGAAGTCCCTCACTAAGAAGACAACTATGCTCCTTTGTTTATTAACGGGCCAGCAATGTCAGACCATCACGAAGCTGGATACCGCCCTTATACAAGAACTTCCAGGAAAGATTGTGTTTACTATTGGCGACAAACTCAAAACCACCAGGCCCGGGAAGCACCTCGCACCCATAGAACTACTGGCATACCCGAGAGACGAGTCGATTTGCGTAGTGTTCCACTTGAAGCAATACATAGCGTGTACAAAATCAATTCGAGCGACGCACGATACCCAGCTGCTTATCAGCTATGCAAAGCCGCACAAGCCAGTCTCCAACTCCACCGTAGGGAAATGGGCCAAAAGTGTTCTAAAGGACTCAGGAATTGATACCGGAACATTCTCCGGCAACAGCGCTAGACCAGCCTCTACCTCGTACGGTGCCCTGACTGGCCTAACTCTAGCAGAAATCCTCAAAGCAGGAGGTTGGACCAATGCCCAAACCTTTGCCAAGCATTACCACAAACCAATTGAAGTGAACTTTGGAGCCAGCATTCTAAGCCATTTCCAGAACATTTCCGAATAGGAAGAATTTTCTCTTATTATTATATTCAGTGTATTATTGCTCGCTATCATCGCGCTGTCACGCAACATTGGGTTGCGGTTTTCGGTGGCATATCATTTGATAGTTACATTGTACTTACTATGATATTAAACTCCTATATATGTTGGGTTTATCTCCCTCTGTGTTCCTTATTGCTGCGGTTGCCTCGCGTGACCAGCTCTTTCAAGTCTCATGTAGCTCCGCAGTGACTAGGACTGGTGACGAGGTAGAATTCTAAAATTAAACGAGACTTACCGGAAGTCGATGTTTGATTGGAATGCTTTCTCGTCACCAGTCAGGAACGAAGGAATTACATGCCCTCCCTTTGTAGTGTATTTCCCACCCAACATCTTTCGTTCATCGCCCTCTTCTCTCCCTCTGGGTTTTTTCTTCATTGAGTACCTAGCATTTGCACGCTTCTCCTGTAACTCCTCTGTCCCGGACTGGCGACGAGACAGAATTCCAATCAAACATCGACTTAAGGTAAGTCTCGTTTAATTTTAGAATTATATCGCCGAATAACTGATTCATCAGCCAGTACCTCCTTAAAAATGTTAATCATGTTGCTACACCATTTAAAGAAGTGTAAAGCGTCGATAATAAGAAACTGAGAGATCAATGTAATCTCTAATATTTTGATGGGGGAGGAGACGAGTAAATGGGCTTTCAAATTACATTGAAAAGGAAAGTCTAAGTCATTTTGAACAAAAATGATTCCCGAGGATTAATCCAATGATCGCTCAATGTCGAAATGGTGCCTGCCTAGAAAGATTCCCCTTCTTTAATTAAATGTCCCCTGTTATTTCTAAATTGGTATTTACCGGTAACTTTATGAGCAAATTTTCTTATGTCCATTGTCCACTGATTTTTTTCCACCGATTCTCCACCATTCTCTTGAGTCAATTTCTTATGTCCATTCTCCACTGAGCTGCCTGACATCGTATGCGTACTTGAGGGAGAAGTGTGCAATCCGACGAGAGAACCTTATACTACAGAAAAAGGTCTATTGAGCAATTTTACTTCTGAAATTATTGTAAATAGATTCTAAAGGAAATTTGAGTATTTTTTCCTGCCACCATTTCTAAATAAGTAGTATCTTAAGTCTACTGTTCTTATCTTTGGCGAATTTCCATCTAGTACTTCAATTGATGTCTTCTTCCTTGCTGCATTTCTTTTTCTCTTCCTCTGTTCCTGTGCATTCTTCGCAAATCTTGACAGTGTCCTGGGAATATAATATAGAAGAACAACTGATGCGACGAAATGCACAAAGCCAAAGAGATCAAAGAAATACGTTCGATTCAACTCGTGTTCCACAGCGACTGTAGATAAATTTCAAGCTTACCTGTGAGCGGCGAAATGAGAATAAAATTCTCCTTCGTTCTTCCAATAGTTATCACAGATCGTTTCCTGTGGAGACAAAGACAAACAAAAACCACATTAGTTTTTGAAACGTTCACGGGCACAAGAATTTCAAATTCTGAGAGGGGTAATTTTCTTGCATGAAAACTTGGATAAGGTCTCCTCTAAAACAGCAGCAAAATTATCAACCAGGAATTTCCCTTTACGTAAAATGCTGTGAGGTGTAGTTAAACTAATCAAGAAGTATATTTTTGACATGAAAACGGCTTAGTTCAAAGCTTAAACGACTGAGTCACAAACATGTGTTTGCTTCGCCAAGAAACTTATATTTGCCTTGTGCACCTTTGATCGAAATGACCTTGAACTTCGCATGACTCTTCCAACTTACCGGTCTTGGATGAAAAGGAGAAAATATATTTTTTCTTCCTTCTGGCCTAGCCGGTTTCAAAAAATTCCGCTCGACGTTCAAATCCCAGAGAAACGGCACAGCACATTTTGCCACCATGGCGGTCAGCGAAAAATGAGTCAAATTTGGAAATATGAATTGAATATGGATGAGATTATCAAGAACCAATCAATGACAAGTTCCTCATTAAGCGAAACAAAAGGCTTTGTCATGCAAATTTTACTGCGCAAATTTCATTGCAATGAGAAAGTCGGGCAAATAACAAGCTTTTTATGCTGTGTTTAATATATTTTCATTATATTTACGATAATTTGCTTACAATAAAAGTTTGAAAAGTTTAAAAAAAGAAAAGAAAGTTAAAAAGAGCAGCCATATTATCTCGAACTGGGGATGACGACCTTCTCGTTACATCAATTTACGTTCATCTCTATTGAGCTATCGGGAACTCGTAGGTTTGATCGTTATCAAGTAAGAGGAAACTGAAACAAAAATCCTCTGCTACCGTGTTACTGGCAGTAAAATGTCAGTGGAAGTAAAGGTTACCATATAATTTGCCCCCAATCATGTAATAAATAAGAAATATTTGATTAAGAAAAAAAATTGCCTTGAAGAAGTGTAAAACCCTGAACACGGACTTCTCGCCTCGTAAGCTCAAGTGAATCCACTAAGCTATTGGCAACCCTTGAACAAATCATGAAATTTTTAAGCTGTTTAACAGATACGCAAATTTTGCAGAGAAGGGCGACTGTCCAACCATATTTTAGTTAGTTGGAGGCTTCCATAACAGTAAGTCAAAAAAGTGACTTGCGAACAACTTAGGCTATCAAATACAGGAGTGTCTGGAGAGAGAAGGCAAATCCAACTTCGTTCACTCTGAAATCAAGAATGCAGTTTGAAGTCGTCAAGTCCGAAGAGGGAACCAGTCATTACGGCAAATGCATCTTGTATTACCTCAGATCTCAGGAAATGAAGTAAAACAGGATCAAAATTTCATCCAGGAATTATTTTGGGTGTTCACACATTTCCTGGATTTACTAGGCCAAGGCTCGCAAGGGAACCTCGCCCAACCCGTCGCCATCCATGGCGACCTTTGCTGAGTTATTATATATAGCACTTTATTTGGATTTTCGCACAATTGTGGTGCAATTAATTTTGTGTAAGCTGATTTTTTTCCCAGGGCACGCATGTGTATTGTCTTTTTATTTGAGTGTGGGTAAATCTATTAAACATTCTCGTTCATGGACACGACAAATTCTTGACAGACTTTACGTCAATATCAAACATTACATGTCCTTGCATACAAAGTAAGAAGCACTGCTCCAAAATAGGATATATGAGTCACAAAACACTTAAGGTCGAAGATTTCTTCAGAAATAATTACCCACGCTGATTAAATATGATGTGAACCCTCTCGCAAATGTAAGATTAGCAAATTGACAAAATACAGGGAAATTCCGAGCTTTGATGATAAACAAGTAACAAAATACTGTGGGTTGAGCGAAGGAGGTCTGAGTTCTGTTATAGCACCAAAGCGCTACCTCGCTCATCGATCTTCTGTTGTCCGCCTCTCTGATCACATCAGAGGACATCCATTTAGGATGAAGCCAGAGCGTCTCAGACTTTCCTAGGGACATTGGCAGGAATGCTTGTTCCTCGTACGTGGCCCCTTAAGCGAGCTTCGCTCAACCAGTTGTGACATTTCCTACATATATTTTTCAGTTATAGATTGCATCTTTGTCTGATTTTCGCTCGATTGTGGGGTGCGAGTTAGTCCGTTTTAAGTTTCCATCAAGTGCGCATGGTCATTAGGCAAATAGAGAGTGGCTATGAGATCTTTCAGGCAAGATTCACGCTCGTAAATCGGTCACCGCGACGTTAAACGCAAATGCTAAATCTAGCCAGACGTTTCGGAGAAGCTTATGGCGGAGAAGGCTTATTCATTTTCCCGACGAGACTGTCTTAACAAAGGAATTCACCCAAAATGACAAACAAAAATGCTATGTCCTTTTTTTGCGCCATGTTTGGCTGTTTGAAAATAGTTGGAATCAACAATCTTGGACAAAACGTCTTCAGAAATGTAACGAGACACTTCTTATTTACTGAGGGTTAACATGTGGCCCTCAAAAAATAGCACTCACGGACAGAAAATGGCACTGTTTGCAAGAAATCCCTTATCGTTTTCCCAAACCCAGGGAACAAATAAAATGAATGAAAAATGAAGTACTGGCTATCAAGCGCATTCATCTCCTTTGAGAGGAATTGGCCAGTGGCTGATCTTTCTGGTGACCTTAAAAATTATATTATGAAGAGAGAACGTGAATTATTAGGGAATGAACATGTGAATGAGCAGATGTTGCAGAATATCTATGGCCAGGTATCCAGCCCAAAATAGCGAAGACCTAAAGCTGGCACTCTTTTTCGTAGCTCATTTTTGGTGTAGTCCTTTGACATATGTGCATCCAGCAATCTCCAAACGTCCCTTTATTTTGACTGTTTTCTCTTCTGTGAGCTCAAACACCAAAAACCTTTACGAGATGTCACAGCAAGTCGGCCACGTTTGTTTCACCACTTATCCCGAGGGAGGGGACTGCCATATAAAAAGGACGGGAGTGCTCGTCGTACCTTTTAGGGGTTAAAAAAGCGCTTTTGGTGCCTCTTAGGGTGTTCAGCTTCAAAAGGTCCACAGCGGAAGCTTTAGCGGTCCCTTTAAGGGTAGTGAGCAGAAAAATTATGGCAGGAGACATTTGACAATTAACTAATTTTTAATTTAGTCTAATTAAAACATAATTTGGACGCCCAAAAGACAGGATCTTGGTACATCTTAGGGGTTCTTTTCAAGATTTTCGACAAGCACCCCCGGCCTTTTTATATGGGAGTCCACTTCCTAACAATGTGATCGGATACTGCAATTACTCTGTAAAGATATTTTATTCAAAGAATATCAAACAATTTCCTTGCATACAAACTACGAAGCATTGTTCTAAAGCAGATCTATGCGAGTCACAAAAATCTTAAGGTCGAAGATTTCTTCAAAAGCAGTTCACCACACGGCACAAAAAATGCGATGTGATCTCTCAGGCAATTATGAGCTAAGAAAATTGATGAAAGCTCGAGAAATTCCAAGCTTTGAAGATGAAAAAGTAACAAAACACTGTGGGTTGAGCGAAGGAGGTCTGAGTTCTGTTATAGCACCAAAGCGCTACCTCTCTAATCGATCTTTCTTTGTCGGCCTCTCTGATCACATCAGAGAACATCCATTTAGGATGAAGCCAGAGGTCTCAGACTTTCCTAGGGGCATTGGCAGGAATGCTTATTCCTCGTATGTGGCCCCTTACGCGAGCTTCGCTCAACCCGTAGTGACATTTCTTACGTAATATTCTCCGATTATATATTGCATCTATGTCTGATTTTCGCTCGATTGTGGGATGACTTAGTCTATTTCAAGTTTCCATCAAGTGCGCATGTTCATGAGGCAACACTAATCTTTAATTAAGTAGCGAGTGGCTATGAAATGTTTCAAAGTTACTCATTGAAGGCAAATGTGAAATCAAGCTAAACGTTTTGGAGAAGGTTCATCTTCCAGCTACAAGCCTGTCTTCAGAAAGGAATTCACCCAAAATGACCAACACAGGCTGTCTCCTTTTGTTGTGCGATGTTTGGCTGTTTGACAAAAGTTCGAAATCCACAATCGCGGACAAACCCCTTCAGACCTTTAACGGAATACTTTTACTGAGGGTTAACGTTGATTTATAGCAGTTTTCTAGCATGTGGCCACCAAGGAAAGCACTTACGAACAGAAAATACCAATGATAACGTGTCTTTATGCAACGAATCGCTTATCGTTTTACCAAACCCAAGGAACAACTGCAATGAATGGAAGATGAAGGAACTCAAGTTATCGCTACTGGCTATCAGGCGCATTCATCTCTTTTGAGAATATTTGGCCAGTGGCTGATCTTTATTTCCGTCCTGTAAAAAACAAAGAGAGGACGTGGATTTGATATTAGGGAATGAATGGATGTTGCAGAATATCAATGGCCAGTCATCTGGTGAAAAATATCGACGAACCAAAGCTGACACTCTTTTTTCCAACGTAATTTTTGGTGTAGTCCGGCCTTTCAGGTATCTGCATGCAGCACTCGGCAAGAAAGTTCCTTTTACTTTTGGATGCATCCAGTACTCGGCAAACCTCTGTTTACTTTTGGTTTTTTCATATACACAGAATGAGCCTTTTTGGATATTACGTCAACACTTCCAGCTGTCCTTACCATTAATATTAGACATCCCTATTTTTCCAGAACGTTTTCCCAACAATAACCAACTACAAGAGGCCTGACAGTTGAAAATTCAGAAAAATGAAAAACACATGTAATGGCCCTCATCAAGATTTATGCAGTGGCTAGGGACGTGCCACTCCCATTATATTTGATATATGCTGTGGCATTTTTAGAGAAGAAGCTATTTTAACAAAAGATTTAAATAAGTATCAACTTTCGTAGGAGACCACACTCACTCAATAATGTCATGCTCGTGATTGGCTAAGAAGTTTTGTTTTCGCTGGAAAATTTATCTTAAGTCACCTTAGTCTTAGTGGCCCAACTTCGAGTTGCCTCTGACACAGTAATAGTGTGGTATTATCAGCGAGGCAAAATCTTTTGTGTTGAGGATTTTGAAAAAAATCAAAAAATGTCCTTGCATGCAAAGTGAGAAGCATTGCTCAATAAACAGGATTTGTGAGTCACAAAAAAATTTAAGTTTGAAGATTTCTTCAGAAACAGTTGCCCTCGCAAGTAAGACGATGTGATCTGTCACACAAACATGAGCCAAGCCAATTAAGAAGAGTGCGAAAAATCCCAAACTTTGAGGATAAAAAAGTAACAAAACACTATGAGTAGAGTGATGGTAGTCTGAGTTCTGTTTTAGCACCGAAGCACTACCTCGCTAATCGATCTTTCTTTGTCGGCCTCTCTGATCACATGAGAGGACATTCATTTAGGATGAAGCCAGAGCGTCTAAGACTTTCCTAGGGGCATTGGCAGGAATGCTTTTTCCTAGTACGTGGCCACTTAAGCGAGCCTCGCTCAACCCGTTGTGACATTTCCTATGTATATTTTCCAGTTATATATTGCATCTTTGTCTCATTTTCGCTCGATTGTAGGCCGGTGTGATTTATTCTGTTTTAAGTTTAAATCAGGTGCGCATGTCTTTTTGGCACGTTAGCTTTAATAAGTAAAGGGTGACTATTAAAACTTTCAAAGTTTCTCATTAGCCAACGCAACATTGAAGCCAAATGTAAATTCTGTTGAAACTCTTTGTGGAAGCTTGTGGCGAAGGAAACTCGTCTTTCTAGACATGGCTATTTTAGACAATGTATCCCCCCTCCCCCAAAAAAGGTAAATGCAGCTTTTTATGCTCACTTGAGGAGCCACGTTTGAGGGAGTCACTTTGTGACGTTAAGTGTCTGTATTCCGAGACACGAGTGAAATTGAAGTCGGGCAAAAATAGCAAAGGGACACTCCGTGGCGCTTAGTGAAATCCGCCTTCATCTAATTATACTGACTTGCATTTCTGGCCATATCTGAACACCACAGCACATCTTCCCATCGTGACGGTCTGTGTAAAATGTCACAAATTTGAAATTGGTTTTGAATATGGATTAGCATGCCGTGAACCAATCGTTACAAGGCGCTTTTCTTCCTGCTGTATTGGTAGAGTATTTTTTTAATTTGAGCACAGTGTGCAAGATCACGTTGCATAAGAGACTGCTTATACTGCGAAACATAAAGAATTACCTCGTAGAAAAAACCAAAAACACAGTATCGGCCAGGAATCGATTGGGATTCGAAACCCGCTACAGTTGAATTGGGCGGGGTGCTCTAACCACTGAGCTTTCCCGGCTGATGCAGGTTTGCAATAGAATATTTCTCCATGCAACAAGTTTGTCTAAATGACCTCAGAGCATTCACAAAGCAGGTTTCTGAAAACTCTTGTATTAATAAAGTATTTACTTAATTTGCGCACAGTTTGGATGGCAACATTATGATGTTTCAAAAGAAATAGAAAATTTCATAGGTAAAACAAACAAAAACACAGCATCTGCCAGGCATCGATTTGGATTCGACACCCGCTAAGTTTGAATTGGCGGGGTGCTCTAACCACTGAGCTATCCCGGCCGATGCTTGAATGCAATATAACATTTCTCCATGCAACAATTTCGTCTGATTGACCTCACAAGAGCCACTAGGCGTGTTTCTCAAAACAGTTGTATTAAAGAGTGTAATACGGACGTTTCTAAGGAACCACAGCGATGGTGTGATTTTGTTGAGTATATATTAAATAAAAGATCGTATGAATTAATGGTCACTGGTGATTTTGTTGATTATGGTAACATTGGAAAGATCATCAAAACGTGTTTATAATTTTGCTTCGTAACCAACGTTTTGGCACCATGGTAACAAGTTGTTAATTTAACGACAAAACGGTTCGGTAATCATCCCCATAAAAAAGAGTCAGAAAAAAAGTTCACAACCCCTCCTCGGGACTCTATATACCTTGAAATATTAGTGGAACCAATGAAGAGAACCCTCCCCCTCTAACTTGGATATAAGTTCCTTTCTAGTTTGGCTCGTTTCCTTAAACAAGACCCCGGCCCCCCCCCCCCCCCCTTCCCTTGGATATGTTCTTTCCTAGTTTCCCTCGTATACTTCAACGACCACATTCAACAACAAAAAATTCTTAAAACTATAATTGAGAAGAACTGCTGAACGAGAAGTTTAATAAAAAGCAGGAAGTGTAATTTTCTTTTTAGCCGAATATTTAAAGTTGTGATCACGACAGAAAATATGGGTAGAATTTCATAAACCGGACTAAAAATGGCGAGGAACAAAAAAAAAAATATTGTTATTCCGATTAGGCCTTGCTAATAAGGTGTTGTTATGTTCGCTTTGTTCTTTTGTTTCATGGACCTTAATTATTTCGGATCCGGTATATGAAAGACCAGCCCAACCACCTCCCCTCCAGAGTAACATGGTGTTGCGCGCCCAACCTCGTTCCCAGGGTCTCCATTGTTAGCATAGTTTTGAGATCCCAAGAAAAATAAACTTTTTTTTTTATTCAGTGCAACTGTTACCTAATTGTAGAGTACAACCTCGTCACCAGGACCTTTCCTTGGTTTTGGGGCTGGGGCGGGAAGAAGCCAATGGAACGAGCGCAGAAGGCAAGGGAGAGGTCCTGGAAACGAGGCTGTTTACAGTATTTTTTTTTTTAAAGCAACATGCAAAGAAGATGTTTTGAATTGGTTAAATTCACGATTGATAGTGAGTGTTTAAGGGCATTGCTTTTTCCCGATATTTATGACGGATTCCGAAAACCGTGCTTCTACGAGGGGACTGGATCAAGCTTATTGTGACGTCTACATAGGGATATCGACCAGAACACATTGAAGCGAGTAAGACATGTTTACAAAGTAATTTTTAGCAAAAAACCGTCAGTTCAAGGTGATATGCCAAACCGGTGTGTGGTCTTTTTAGAAAGCTAAGTTCCTTTGCATGAGTCACTCAGCACAGTCTCCCCCCCCCCCCCCCCCAAAAAAAAAGAAGAACCTCGGAATTCGTTAAGGGTGTGAAACTCTTTAATCAAAATTTTGGGCGATGTTGCTTTGAAAGATATATAGCTTTTAAAAAAGCACTGTAAAATAAAGGTTCAGTTGCAATTTAAGAAACCAAGTGAGAAAAACACTGGTCAACATATGCTTCAAGAAAATTGCTCGTTATTTTAAGTTGAAAAGGAAACCTTTGTCTGGGGCTAAGCTAAAAATGTTTTGCGCCATCGTCCCCACAGTGAACGTTGTTTTAGATGTCAACCTGTCACAGAATATAGAACGTTCCATATGTTGTCGACAGTCCTGTTCAGACTCACTGTAGAGTTCTGCTTGCGATTAGTAAGTCAATGTGTATTCAAAACGTTTTCTGGACCAGCTTGTCTGTCGACAATTTTCCCCTTCTAATTTATGTCAGCGTTGTTTAAGAAGCCCTCTCCAATAAGCTACTTTCAAACATACCACGATACTCTTTGTCCTCCAAAATTTTGCATAACCATTTCTTTTATTTTCTCTTGGGACCATTGCAAATCCCAAGAGAAACTTGAAACAATACTAATACAAACAAAGAGTATTACGGTATTTTTCAAAGTGGCCTAATGTTCCAGTTTCTCTTGGGACTTAGAAGAGTCCCAAGAAAAAATAAAGACAATGGTTATGCAAAATTTTGGAGGACAAACAAAGAATATTATGGTATTCTTGAGAGTGGCCAAAAGACACCTTATGTATATACCAACCTTACCCGCCGCGCATAAGCATCTAAATGTAATAAACACTACAAGCACTGTCCTTGTGATAATGACTGGCTGTTAGTGTTACGCTCCCTATCAGTTGCCTAGAAAAGTGTCTTTCCTCTTACACCTTTCGTTGCACCGTTTCCCCCACCAATAGATGGTTTTCACTCACGTGAATTGACGACCATTTTGGTTTACAAAACAATAGAATATACTTGCGCAGAACTGGCATAAAAGTAGTGTTCAGGCCCCAAGGGCGGGGATGTCCACTGTCCTAGTACACCAACTTGGCCGCTGTGACGTCACGTGAAAACCATCTATCCATGGTAACATATGGTTCTGTTTTAGTCTCCTTGTCTATTTTTCCCGTCTCAACATTGTCCTCTGTAAGTTTACTTACAGCGAAGAAGCTACTGTGTCATCATTTGAATGTCTGACCTTTCCTTGTTCCCCTCTTTCTTCACAAACATAAATCAGTGAAACACAAAGATTTACTCTACTTTCTTTTTTATTATGCCAATGCACTATCTACAAAATAATAGAGCACATACTTTAAGTGCAGCTTACACTTTTACAAAAATTACCAAAATTAAAGAAATTGATTTATTATACTTATCGTTATGTGCCCCTTTTCTTTAAAATGTCAAGGACTATCGCTGTTTCTAATTTCGGGCCTGGCATATTTACTTACAACTTACAACTTATTTTGTATTTCTTGTTCCCCTCCTTCTTTAGAAACATAACGCAGTGAAATTCTACTCTACTTTCTTTTTTATTATGCCAATGCACCATCTACAACATAACAGAGCACATACTTTAAGTGCAGCTTGCACTTTTACAAAAATTACCAAAATTAAGAAATTGATTTATTATACTTATCGTTATGTGCTCCTTTTCTTTAAAATGTCAAGGACTATCGCTGTTTCTAATTTAGGGCCTGGCACGGTTACTTATAAGCTATCTTATTGTGTTTCTTTTGGTTGAATACTCCCTTCATCTTACTGAAAATGTTTCTTTTCTTTACACTGCCAAAGTCTTTAAGGCCAACACGTTATAATTTTGCTTTGAAGAGGGTGTTTAAATAGTTGAACGAGTCCGTAGGTTGATTGGGGTCTCGGTAGAAGCCTTGTTGAGACAAAACATGAGGTCAAAAGTTTATCATAGAGAAAAAGAAAACCCAGAAAGTAGGAGATACGATATATCCAGAAATGCACATATTGAGATGTTCGCCGATGTTGTCCCATTGCTCTTCCGCCTGTGGCCATTTTGAAAAACCGCTTAAGAGATTATCCCGTAATAATCACCTCATCGGCAACCAATCAGCGCAGAGAATTGTCAATAATCACCTATGCAATTATACTAAATTGAGATGTACGCCGATATTGATGAGCGTCAAGAAGTGTTCCTTGTTTTTCCGCCCAACTTGTGTCCAGAAATGCTCACAATTAACATTATTAAGTGTCCTCTAAACTGCACTGAGCAAGGAAAAATTATCAGCTGCATTGACCCTACCCTGAATATTATGCTAACCCTAACACATACTTTGTTGTTTCAAAAGGCAGCAAAATGCTTACAGTTAAAGGGACACTTGGTGTTTGATATCAAAATTAGGCGAACATCTAACTATGTGCACTTCTGAAGTGGGTTGAAGGCGACTTTAATTAAGAGCTTGCCATGTTGAGAGAGTCCGTTCGAAATGTTAATTTAAATATTTGCTCAGTTGAACTTAGATTCACCAATAGAACATTTGCATGATGACGCCATTTGGCTACAAGTACCAGAATCCTGCAGGTTTTGCTTGTCCCATGCGAATTATAGCTATTGGTATTTTGAGCCCGCTGGGAACACAAAAGTTAAATAAGAAAAGAAAAACAAACTGAATTCTAGTAGTTGTAGTCAAATGATGCTAGCGTGAAAGTTGCCTATTAAAAGCACTCAGTCCATGATCTACAGGAGCAACAATGGAGGAACACTGGGTGTAACGGATTGCCAAAAAAATTGAGAAGAAATAAACTATTAAAATAAATAAATAAAAATTAATAATGATATGATGATGATCACAGATGATAACAATTCGTATGTCCCAGCCTAGCTACAGCTTTTTGACGTTTTTTTAATTGGATGACTTAGCCAAGTTAACATATGCAACCAATGCCTTCTAGCAGAAAAAAGAAACACTCTGGCCTGACCTGCTTCCCGCGAACAGTGTAAGTAAACTTGCCTTCACTGACTAGAAGCACGCCATTGTGTTTGTTTGAGCATTGTGGACCATGAGAGGAGTGGAGTGCACCTGGGGCTTTGTGTCGTCCGAGATTCTTTACCTTTCCTGCTTGTTAATGGCCAAACAAAGTCAAGACAAGGCAGATCTTTGAGGTTTAAATTGTTAAAATCTGTCCGTCTCGGTAAGAACATGTGCCTGACAGTGGGCAATTTGTTTGGTAGCCAGTTGTACTTAGACAGTGTAACCTCTCAATTGGTAATAAATAAATCAATCAATCAATGAAGACGTAGCTTTAGTAGCAATCTAACTACAAGGTCTATCTTAAACCGAGAAACTGATTAAGGCCAAAGTTCATAAAGCTAAATCTCCAGCTATGTCTCGTAACTTACTTTAACTAAAAATATTGATAGCTCAGTTATGCTAGGCAAAGCATTTGTTGACAACTGTAAATCATTCAGCTTGAAGACTTGTCTTGGATACATACAACCTGATGATTTTCCTGTTTCTAAACTTCTGATGTGTCTGGCAGCAATGAGATCAAAGCATATTGGCATAACTTTAAGGAGTTTCAAAAGTGATTTAATGAACCAATTCATCACCGTGCAGCTTGTGGATTCAGTGGATTTTCAACTTGGAGTTGGGCTGGTTCATCAGCTTCTGATGCGTTTGACCCCCGCTAAGATCAAAGGTATGATAGCACAAGATTGAAGGTAACTTCAATACACAAATTCAGTTGTCATGCAAGGCCAAGAACAAGTTTACAACAGCAAGAAGTTTGTACTACAAAACTTACCGTGGACACATCCGGTAGATTTACAACCTCAAGGCTATCCAGTTCATCACCTTCTACTGTCTTTGAAGCCTGTGTCGTATAATAGTATTTCGATTCGTCGTGATTGTCCCACCTAAAGTACTCCCCTTGCTCCTCCAACATATCGTCAAGTCTGTTATACAGCCGCTGAAAGCTTGGCCGTTCATCTGGGTCCTGGTTCCAACACTCTGTCATCAAGGTGTACCTTAAAAATTAACAAAAAAGGAGTTTTCTTCTCTGCAGGAAAATCGATGATCTTCACATAACCTGTTAACATTGTTTCCGTTTGATTCATGTGTTTCACTGTTCCAACTGTAATTGAACCTGAAGCCAACGAACAAGGCAGCTCTCAAATCGAGAGAAGAACACATTTTCTTCAAAACGCAAGGATTTGTGGTCGCAGTAAGGTCAGGGGTGCAAGGATTGTGGTTAAGTGCGAATTGAGGAATTAAGATCCACGTGCCAGAGTCTTCGTTCGTAATAAATGTTTGAGCAAATTGCTAGGTACAACAGAAGCTTGCAGCCTCGTTCCCAATTCGAGGAAACTTAACCTGTAAGACTGCTCTGTCTTTCAGTGTTACACTTCATTTTCGCTTCTTTTATCCATGATAAACGTTATCGCAGCTTCGTGAAATACAAAAAGGAAAAGCTGTCAGGCTGAACTAGAGTGATGAATGGTCAGGATTCCTGCCGTTGAATATGAGTATCCCAATAAAAAAAAAAGGCATTACGATGCATATGGCGTCTACGAATGGCAATCATGTGTCGTACATCTCGATGGTCTCCCATCCAGATACCAACCCTACTCGACAGCGATTTACTTCCGTGAACTTTGTCGTGAAAGAATCTCAAAGGAGTGGCACTAAATCAAGCTGTTAGTTAGTACTGACCACGTATATTACTGTACTTCAGTCACACAAAAAGTAGAACTAAAAACCACAGCAATTCGCGCTTTCACTTGCTGTGAAAACGAAGTTGAAGTGAACTCGGAAATTATCAGCAAGCTCGATGCCAATGCTACCCAAGTACCTTTAATTTCTTTTCGTCAATTCTTCTGGTTTTCGTATTTTACTAGTAAACATAATTATGTCCTCTCAGGGGGTTATTTACGTTGTATTTCCTCAGAAACGATGCGTCGTTATTTTAACCACAACTTACCTTTTTTAAATCAAACAGATCGCACTTACTAATGATTTCGAATTTACTTAAGGACAAAGTATATTATCTCAGTCATTGACATGAATCATAGTACCTAGTACTCTGTGCTTATTAAAACTGACCATGTCAAGAAGTACATGCTCATATCCTCTATCTACTGTTTTCTTTGTTTTCTCCAGTGGGAGTCTACCTTTACGTTTTGTACCCTCCCTGCTCATGGCCTATTAAAATCTCCCTTCAATTCCATGCACGAACCGTGTCTACTTAACTTGACCCCTTCCCCTCGGCAGCATTTCTTCCGTGTAGGTACACTAGTAAAATACCTGAAGGCTTTATACACGCATGGTTTCTGAAATCCATGTAATTGTAGCTCTAGTCAATTCTTGTGTCGTTTCAGGAAGTGTGAGACGGAGGAAATGGAAACTAAGGCAAGGCCAGTGGTTTTGTACATCTTTGAGTTCTGCGAGACCAGATACGACAGGAGGTCTTTCTTTCAAACTCACATTCTAATGAAGTCGCAACAAATTTCAACTGTGTTACCTGGTAGTTATCCTAGTAGTTATCTTCAAGAATTTTGTGTTTCAGGAAGATGGATGCAAAGAGGCATGAAAACAGATCAAACAACTCACTCACACTATGAAATTCTAAACATTCCTACTTCGATCGTATGTACCACACCTTTCTTAAAATGGTTTCATATGATGTTTCCTGCCTATAGTTACTTAGGGAGAACTTACACAGCGTCTGTGCAAATGTCAGGTTTTTCCAGTCTGTAACCACTCTTCAAGCTCTCCAAGACCTCTTTGTGTTTCTTCAGAGCGTAAGGTGAGCCCCCTGTAAATTATTCACATAACATGTCTTGAGGCACACCATAAACGTACCATTTAAAGAAAGCGAGGTGTTTTACTAAAGAAAATCTCGATTCATAAAGATTTGAACCTCACAATAAATAAATAAATAAATAAATAAATAAATAAATAAGTAAGTAAGTAAGTGCACATTTAGAGATGCAAATGCTGAGCACACAAAATCGGTAAGATCGAGATCATTCAGTCCATTTTCATCATGAACTGAGGAAAGATGGCGGATTGGTCATGTCTACGCCTTGGCGTTGGAATATCTTAGAGACGTTTAACCTCTCCTCTCCCCTCGCCCCCCCCCCCCCCCTCCCCCAAAAACCCAAAACCGGAGTATGTTTCCCCGTTCGTTTGCTTGCTCTTATTTCTGTAAGTCCATTTCTTTCCTTGGTCATTTAGCCAGTGAATCAGTTATTCAATTAATCTATTGATTAACTATTCACTCTCTTCGTCCGTCAGTCCTTTGGATAGCTGCTTTACTAGTTGGATGGCCAGATTTGGTTCATTCCCTCATTTGTTTACTGAGTCAGTCTGTCAGTCAGTCAGTCTGTTGGTCAGTGTTGGTCGGTCAGCCAATCAGTCTTTGAGAAACTGATCAAGTTGGTTAGTTAACCAGCAAGCTGGATGGACAACCTCTACCTTCCTTCCTTTATTCCTTTGTTAACACATTCAGTTAGTCATTCCGTCAGTCAGAGTCGGGCAGTAGGTCAGCCAGATAGACATTTAGACAAACAGCCAGTTGGTGGGTCAGCCAGCCAGATGGCTAGACTTTTCACTCTTCTTAGTTCATTTTACTCATCGAACCTTGTAATTCTTACACAGCATGTCTGAAAACCAGCTTGCTGAGCCATTTACCCTGTTTTAAATAAAGTTGATTGATTGATTGAATGATTGAGTCAGTGCATGAGTCCAGCCAGCTCATTCACAGGCGGTGAGAAAATGAAATGAAACATCATCGTAGTATATCATTACTTTTACTTGTAATTTATAACATATTCGCCTTAGCAGCAGTGATTTATCACCCGACTCGCAACCTTTTTATTTTAGGAATGATTTCACTCACTGAAACGGAACACGAAATGAAAGAAACGCAAACATGCGTTGAGCCAGCCAAACATGTGGTGATATTCAGAAGACGACCACAGATAAGCCAGCAACAACAGTCATTCAAACAAGGTCTTGATTATTCAACCAAAGTGGACACTTGTCGCGAAAATGTTGAAATTCAAAGTTGAATAAATTCTTCGTAAACCAGTAGGGCAATTAGACATGCAACATTTTCTTCGAGAAAAAGCCGTTACAAATTGATGTACAACAGTGAATACTCTGCACTCTTTTACAAGAAACTCTGCGCGTAAAATTGTACACGCACTGTGAAAAATTTGCGTGTAATTATTTACACACACGTTCGCGTTTCTTTTTACTCTCGTGTAACACGCGCGTGATTTGCGTGTAAATTGCGCGCAATATGGCGGACTTACGCGCATGATACGCGCGTGTAATGCTGCTATTCCTGCGGCCAGTACTGTACACTAGTATACAGAGAATTTGAGAAAAATACAGACTGCGCTACAGAAACTAGAGGACGACCCCAGCCTTGCGGACCGCACGACACTAACATTTGCTCAGATCGCTGACCTCCTGAATTTCGTATTGAGATCCACATACTTCCAGTATAACGGATCAATTTACGAACAATTAGAAGGAGCAGCCATGGGAAGCCCGGTCTCCGCTGTTATTGCTAACCTATACAAGGAGTTTCGAACAACAGGCAATAACTACTTTGGCTTACAAACCTACGTTGATGACACTTTTACCATCCCGGATCGCGGAAACGTTAACATCTTCTTACAGCATCTGAACAGCCAGCAGCGTTCCATTCGCTTCACCATGGAGACAGAGAACGACTACAAACTCGCTTTCCTTGGCACCGCAGTCTCAAGAGAACCGGATGGCCGCCTCACCACCAGCGTGTACAGGAAGCCTACGCACACTGATCAGTACTTAGCGTATGATTTCCACCACCCGCAATCAGTAAAACGCGGTATTGTCAAGTGCCTCTACGAACACGCCAAAGGTCTCGTAACAAAACCCTTTGTTATCTCCATGGAGAGGAAGCACCTGTCTTCCGTTCTTGTCTCTAATGGTTACCCTCTTTCTTTCTTGCAAAAAATCACCAAGACCAGGAAACCGAATAGCAGTGCTGAGCCCACGATCGAGTACAAGTCCGAACAGCTTCGTCGCTGCCTACAGCAACAAGGCATCGCGCTGTTTTCAAGTCGGAGACTACATTACGACCAAAAGACGCTGTCGAGCCGACTATACAAGATGGCGTGGTTTACAGGATTCCCTGTGAATGCGGTAAAATCTACATCGGCGAGACTGGAAGACCTATGCAAGATAGAATCAAAGAACATCAGCGAGACATCCGACTTGCCCGTACCCAGACCTCCGCTGTTTCAGAACACGCTAACAACATCGGACACAACCCGCTTTGGAACGAAGTAAAGTTTATTGATCGTGATCCTCATTGGTACTCACGCAGGATCAATGAGGCGATTCACATAAGACTTCACCCTAACAACATCAACAGGGATAGTGGTATAGAAATTTCGGAAGCATGGATGCCCACGACCAAGAAACACAACAACAGGAGAACCGTACGACAGCGGACCGCCGAAGGAACAACACACCGAAACAATGAGGATCGAAATGCACCAATCACAGCTACTGAAAACCAGCCAATCACAGCAGAGCATCGTACTTAGAAGGTGATGCATAACCAGTCGACCTTATCGCCTGATGAAGACAGGCAGTATTCAGTCGAAATGCCGCGATCTACATCACAAGTCACCACATCGTGAGACAAACGAGAATACTTTATTCAAACCCTGGACACCAGCCAAGAGAAGTGGCTCGGGTTCATGGACTGTAGACTGACAATAGTGATAATGTAAATTGGACTTCTGCCTATTGTTCGGCAAGGCGGAGAACCAAGATTACAAAACTCATAGACTTTCATTTCAATTTTTTATACAGGAAAGTGCCAACTAGCAACTTTTTGTTCAAATTAGTTTTCCAGCAGTGAACAGAAAAAAGCACCTTTTTCCAAGACGCACTGAAAACGCCAGTCCATCTTTCTTGGTCACTCCCCGTAACTTCGTGAATAGGGAGCTTAAGGATGCGACGCTTTAAAACCAAGGACTTAAACCGAAAATGAACATTTCGCATGCCCGGACAGTAGCGGCTTTTAAATCTAACCATAACTATTACAAAATTCTTGAATCTGATTGGTTCTGTGCGCGACTATTTGTCGCGTAATTGGCGTGCGATCACGTGGGTATCCAAGTATCCAATTTGAACAATTCCAAATTGCATACCTGTAATTGGACACCTCCTTCATTCGCACGTCAATAACATACGTTCGGAATGGGGTCTTTCTTGCTGTTTTTGCACTGTTTGTAAAACAGATTGGATATAATTTTGACTTTTCACAAAAAAAGGTATTCAAAGACCTTTTATCCTCGAATTTTGTTCTGACTTTCTCGCATTTTGTTATAGTTACGCTTAATTAGAAATAGGACTTCGTGTCGTTCGGCCCATTTTGAAATCATTTGCACGATTACTCCCTTAATTAAATCGGCCTCGCGCTGCGCGTTCGGGCGATTTTGAAATCATTTGCACCATTACGCAATTAATTGTACTCCATTCAGTCCTATTACTATTACTAATCATCAGTTCATTTCCAGTTGCTGTGCGTGGCTCAAGTAAGACTTGATATGTGGTGCGATATCTTATATGGCTATCTAAGTTAGAACAAAAGTACTCTAATCTAACCCATTCCCTTTACCTGAATCAAGATATGAGATAGCAAAAGGCGGGGAAACGAAGAAATGGGAACTTTTCGTAAGTTGTGTGTAAATTTTGACTTGAAATTATCTTTTTACGAAAACTCACGACTCAACTTCTAGTCTCCAAAATAAACGTAATCATGGCTTGCATTCATAGTTTTAAGATCGCCTGTTAGCAAAAGCATGTACCTACTCTGTCAAAACAAGGTAACCAATTTAAATCTATAATGTAGCTAAAACGAGCACTGGGACAAGCTTTGTTATCAAGTTTTCGTGCATTAGTGTTGTTGGTTCAATTTAATATGCATATTTATATGGGGGGGGGGGGGGGGACTCCCATATAAAAGAGGAGGGATGCTCGTTGTCTCGCTTAGGGGTGTAAATTTCGGATTTTAGTCTCACTTTGGGTTTTCTGGGCAAAACGCAGTCATATGTAGCCTTGACGCTCTCCTTTCGCACTGCGAAGAAATATAAAAGTTTCATATTTACTCTTTTATATTTCTTCACGTAGGTGAAAGTACTAGGTGATAATGTCTTTGCCATCATTAAAAGTCACTGCATTTTTTATTTGTCTGTGTTTTAACATGGCCTCTTTTAGGGATCAAAAAAAGCCTGGGGCCTTCCGACGAGCATCCCCTTTTAATATGGGAGCCGCCGCCCTGGGGGGTGGTTACTCTGTCACTAAGAATTTATGTAATAGGGTTTTAAGAGTGCAATAAAACAGAAACAAGAAATTCGTTCCTATGTTCGCTCGTTCGTTTAACAATTAAGTCAGATGGGAAGTGGGCCATTGGGAAGTCAGTCAGCCAGTCAATTGCCTATACATAGTCAGTAAACAATCAGTATCAGTCACTATCCGATAATGTCAATTTGAGCGAAGATTTCAGTCTTTGCTTACGTATCTATGAATATGCACACCCTGAGCATTAACTTATTACATGTAGGTGTGTGCGAAAGTCTTGGCCAGCGTTTAATCGTTCAATGTAGAGTATATTTTATATAAAATGGATAGTGACTTATCTACTGGATAAAGTTATCCGGGGAGTTAGCTTGAACAACTGAGGCCAGGTTATAGTAATACCGAAGAGACTGAGACACACTTTTGAATGAGTGTAGTTTCACAAAACACACCTTCTTGCATTGGAGTCTCATTATGGAAAATGACCAAAAATTATGGTACAAATATATTAATTAAAATTGAATAAATAATTCTTATCACTGACCAAGAGTTGCAATTTCCCACAGGACCACGCCATAGGACCAACTGCAAGTAAAACAAATGGATAAGCAAAATTACCAAACAGTGTTCATTTTGCTGCTGGTGTGTAGTTTAGACTTAGAAGTGGAATTTATTTAATACAATACCAAAGATGACAAGTTATCTCTAACATTTAATACAATCCATTGAATGAAAAATGTACTAACATCATATTGATTATCTTGTATTTAATGAATATAATAAACGAAACGTGATACTTACAAATCGCTCCTGGTGGTGAAGATCTCTTCAAAAATTGACTCAGGAGCCATCCACTTCACCGGCAGTTTCTTCCCAGTGTCTTCTGCGTACACCTCATGGTACAATATCCGCATCAATCCAAAGTCGGCAATCTTGATTTTCTTACCATGTCCCACGAGAATATTCCTTGCTGCTAAGTCCCTGTGGACTAGGCCCTTCTGGGAAAGATAGTTCTGTAAACGACAAACAATAACTATGGGTATTGCTAGGGATTTGAGATGCAAAGTCCAAGCTGGTGGCTTGGGAACTGGAGAATTTCAAGAAACCGTCGGGCCATTCAAAGAGACTTCTTGATCATATCACGCCAATTGTACATCCAGTGAAAGTGACTCCTAACATAATTGATTCCTTCAAATAGACTTACTTAGCCTTAGGTCTTAGCACTTTTTAAACGAAAGAATTTGTTTATACAAGGATAGGAGTTCAATACTTCACTCCACTAAAAATCTCATCAGGATGATTCTAACAGAACACTATAAAGAAACTGGGCGCAATAACATGTACTGATATGCCACGCCAGGCATTACAAAGCTGCACAAAGATCAGAGGACCAATCAACCACCTTTTAAGCAATGCAAAGAGTTCACGTAATGCTGCGCACAACAATATTACAACACTGACTTGGATAGAGTTTACGTAATCGTGATTCCCAGTCACAAACAGAGATCTTACTGTTGAAGGCCTGGTCCCTGAAGCTAGCTGAGCGATAGCGAATACAACCGAATCATCATGCAAGGCTGTGCTCTGACAGCGCCCGGTAGCCTGAGCGACTAACAGTTGGCTTCGGGCGAGTGAGAAAAATTACCCGGTCGCCCGGCCGGACACTCTGGCTTATAGTATTTCTAGCAGATAAAGCGGCTAAAAATTTTAATATGCTGGTGGTTACAGTTTACGAAACCTCTAGGAAAAAGTTTTTTTTCTTCGTACGAAACAATCGGTTCAAAGACCGTTCCACATGATTTGACATGTAACATAATCCGTGACTTTGCACGTGACGCCCGGCGGCCGCAAAAAAATGGCATTAAATTTGGAACGTGGAGTTTCATTTCTTGGTTATAGTTTAAAACAAAAAGAGTTGTTACTTTTGCTCTGACAGCGGTAAAGCGCGGCCGGCGAAGCGGTGCAGCCTACTTCTATATGAACCTGGGAATGGCAGTCTACGCAAATTTAACATTTTTACGAGTTCTCGCAGCTGTGCCTGCTTGGCTAAAATACATTTAGGTTATGTTTGTTTTCCCCCTGTATATGAAATGACGAAATAAAAAAAGGGAAAGAGATCATGTTATTTGTTGTTGTTTTAGAAACAGAGCAATCCCGCGTTGTCTTTGGTGTAGTGACAAATCATTGCGTGCCCTGAACAAATAATGCTGTGACTGGACAGTTGCTTCGACCGAATCCACAAAAAGCTCATTCCACCAAATATAAGGAAAATATACTTTAGTTTTGTCCTGTAGCCATGATTTTCCTCCAGATCAAGATGACTTGCTCAAAAAAAAAATTGCTAGCTTTTGGGCCGCGGTGGTTTCATTGTTTCACGGCAGTTTTCACTAAAGCTCCACGGAAATCAAAAAAAATTATTTTCAACCCAACTAACCAGTAAAAAGTTTACCTGTATTAGACCCAAACGTCTCTACATAAACCTACCGCAATCTTTACTTTTTCATTTTTAAACCTGAAAAACATCGGTGGCATTGCCACTTTTCTCGTCTTTCTCACGTATGGCACGAAAAATTTGACCGGTTGCGGGTTTTTCTTGCACTAACGAGTTCGATGATCGCCAGAGCAGTAGCAGTAATGTTTTGTTGAGAGAGAGATGGCTGAGGATCTTGCTGCGTTGTTGATCTCAGATAATTAATTAAATAAATGATTAATTAATTTGGGCGACCAACTTGGAGGGCTGGGCACCCCAGCTGAAATGCTTGAGAGCCCTCAACTGGTTTGCGAAAATTGACTAATGTCATTCCAACCATTATTAACTTACCATGCCACGTGCAATCTGCCAGGCAAGTTTTAAAAGATCAAGTGGAGCAAATGACTCGCAATCCTCATTACATTCATCGCCCATATTTTTAGTAAGAACATCTTCCTGGTTTGACGCGGATGACGAAAATACCATTAAAGGTATCGCATTGTTGCCATCAGCGATGTCAGTTTCTTCATTTCCTGTTGGATATGTTGAAGAGCAGTTGAGCAAAGGAATCCCACTTTCATCATTGATATCATCGATGAGGTCTCCTTCATCGTCTCCTGCAGAAGCAGGATGGGTGCTGGACAATGGTATTGTGCTTTCACTGTTGCCAGAAGCAATGGTTTCATCATATTCTTCTCCACTTCTTGAAGGAAGGCTTAAAAAGGGTATTGTGCATTCATCGTTGCCAGAAGGGAGGGTTTGTCCTTCCCCAGATGTGGTAGGGCAGCTAATGGCAATCAAGGGTATCACACATTCACTGCTGCTAGAGGTGTTTGTTTCTTTGTGATCTTCTGCCGATGTAGAGGGGAAGCACATCAAGGGTGATGCAGAATCAATGTTGCCAGAAGCGATGGTTTCATCATATTCTTCTCCACTTATTGAAGTAAGGCTTAGAAAGGGTATTGTGCGTTCATCCTTGCCAGAAGGGAGGGTTTGTCCTTCCCCAGATGTTGTAGGGCAGCTAATGGTAATCAAGGGTATCACACATTCATTGCTGCTAGAGGTGATTGTTTCTTTGTGATCTTTTGCCGATGTAGAGGGGAAGCACATCAAGGGTGATGCAGAATCAATGTTGCCAGAAGCGATGATTTCCTCATGTGCTAAGGCACATGTGGAAATGCAGCTGTTTTCATACAACACATTTGTTTTAATCCCATCTGCTTCACCAACCTAAGCAACAAATTTATTCGGTTAAAATTAATTAACAAAAGCTTCATTGCAGTTGAGTTAACAAAAATTGATTCAAACCTCTAGCCTTCAAGTTAATTACCTTTTTTGGGCTACCTTTTTATTTTTTTACAGTCAAATCAATTTGCGTTAACACTCTACTCTGCCTTCTAGAACTCTAAAACACTAAATGTCAGATTGCTCTTCTAGTAAGAGAAACAACAGATTACATGATCACTTCAAAATTATCAACGGCAGCATAAAGCCGATGTTACACGTTGAAACTTTTAGCTGAGACTTGTGTGAAACGGCACTGCAAAACAAGTTTAGCAGGCGTTGCACCGTGTAACATAAAAGGTCGAAGCTCGTTCAGGAACGTTGAAACTGGTCTCGAAATGTTGTTTACAGGGCCTTAGCCGGTTTCTGATTGGCTTACGCAGAGTAGCGTAACAAGACCAAGCAAAACCAGTTTCGAAGTGGTGTTACACAGTGAAACTCCTGTTTTTATCACCACCGCGATTGCCATGACCGTTGGAGAAGTAGAAAGCGGTTCTACTTTTCGTGAAACTTGTCTCGCAACAGAAGTTCAAAAAAGTGTCACGAATGTCTCCTGAAACGTGTTTCGCTGCGCCGTTATCCACAAGTTTCTGCGAATAGTTTCAAGGTGTAACAGTGGCTTAACAGTTTTTTAAAAGTTCAATTACCTGTAAAACCTTATTTAAATTTATCTGTAAAACATAATGACCAGAGACGCAGCTAAGAATAAATTCATCGAGATGATGGTTCTATTTCTGCGATAAGTTCGCGCTCTGTGCATCAAACCGACCTTTTAACAAGATTGGCTCCAGTGACTCGCAACACCCGGCACTGTTCAAGGTGGCAAAAGACAGGGAAAGAGAAGACATGAACAAAAGTACTTAAGGACGTTCGCGCGAATTTTTTCAACATTGATTTTCTTCTGAAACTTTTACCACTGTAAGATGATAACTTAGTTATGTCAGAAATGTAAAAAAAATGGGGGGTCACCGACTTCGTTTTGGAGAGAACATGTCCGGAAAAACACTCAAAATGTGACAAAATCGGGCTTCGTTATCGAATAAGGCTAGTGTCTGTAAACCCAAATTTATTGCAATTAAATCTTTGACGTGAAATCTTCTCTGCCAAATATTGTTTGTGGACTAATTAAGTGAATTTAGTCAACTGGTGAGGTTCCCTTAAAGATCAAGTTCGCATTTAGCGACCACAGTTTCACGCGCCTTGCAGCCGCAAGATGGCAGGATTTGATGTCCCGTGAGCAGAAATCTTGAAATTTTTTGAACTTCCCACATTGATTTTTTGTTCATTTTTGGACAACGTGGAGATAATTGTAAATAAAATCTGTTCCTGGAAAGAAAAATAGCGGTCACGGAACGTCCAAGACCGTTAAATCCAGGCAAAGCTATAGCAATGGTCTTTTGCTCTATCAGTTCTCATTTTATTACTTAGCGCGCGCGCTCGTGTATGACGTGACGTGTGGATTTGCGTGCGCAGTAAGGATGCGCAGAAACAATTGGCGCGAACGTCCTTAAACAACGCTTTCACTTCATTTCCAGAATTGATAAATTCTAATGATAATTCTGTGTAGATTAACAGAAATTCAATTTTTTTTGTTAACACATCGGATGACTTTTGAACTTTGTGGAGAATAATTTGCGGTCTTCGCAGTTGCTTCGATCGACGGTAAAAATTCACCCCTTTCTCAAGCGGCGATTTTCACCAGCAGCCTGCGCTTAGCCGCATCCCTGAATCAAGGCTACAAGGCTATCCTATACTGTTTACTGTAGGCTTTAGGCAGTTCATGTTGCTCCACTTAAAATAAAAAAAAAAATGCCACAAAGGAATGAGAATAAAGATCTATCAGGTCTGTACCCTGGATTTAACATCATATCAAAATTAGGAAGCAATTACCTGGTCTAGTGTAGCTGGGTTGCATTCTTTTGTTCCTGCATACTGTTTTTTGCTTTCAGTAATAAGAGCAGCTCCCAAGGTAGAGCCTCTAATCTGTGTATACAAGTAAGCAATTGTAGGCATTATCATTAATAACGGTTTGTGGTCCTCATTGACCCAAAAATTCACAACCATATAATTTGTTTTGGCTAACACCCAGGCCTCGATTGTTCAAAAGGTGGATAGCGCCATACACCGGATGAATCACTATCCAGCGGATAAACACCAGCAAAACCGATTGATTTATCCAGTGGATAGCGCTATCCACCCTTGGAACAACTGGGCCAGATGATTTTAGTTTTAAGATGCCAGTGAAGCTCGCCTCAGGACAAAACATTCCTTTGAATTTTCCTATCCAAATGTTGTAATATTCTTTGTTTTACCCTTAATGCTTAATGCATCTATAGGAATTGGCTTACTAATGATGTTTGGCTAACATAATTACCTGACTTCTTTTTGCTCTCAACCAGTGAAGCAAGTCTCCATGGGGAACATACTCCATAATCAGACGAAGAGGCGTCTTCTGTGGAGTGGCCTCTGTCCAACAGCCTACAAAACTCAGCACGTTTGGATTCTTCCCCAGTAGCTTCATGAGCTCAATCTCCTTCAGAAATTCTAATTTCTGCCCTTCATTAGCGTTTTCTTGAGAAAAAAAGTTACGAAATAATGTTGAACAAATCATTTTCAAAGTAGGTTGCTTAGTGTTTCATGTGCAGTGTGATGAACGGTTAATTATTTTATTGTAATCTGACTGCAGTCTAAGCGGTAAAACAGAACCGATTATTTCCGTTTTTTCTGTCACTACGGGTAATGTAATTGGCTGCGGCATTTATCAGGATGAGTTATATACTATCTCGCGAGGTAGTATAACTTTAAGGGAATTTCCGGTCAAAAGGCGAGACAATCCCTTGTTTTTGCTTGAGAAAACAGCTTGCATTTTTAACCCGCTAAATTCAAGACGAGCTGTTTTCACTGTACTTCCGGATCTTTCCGACTTTAACTAGTCAAACTTGTCCTACTGAAAACAAAAACCATTGGAGTCTCAGTTTTTAGAACTAGGGGTACTCGGAGCTTAGGAGAGTGAATTCGATATATTTGTAGGCGTACAGGTAGCAGTTGAGGGGGAAGGAAGGATGGTTCGTGCGATAGATAAATATTTTTTGCATATCGGAAAGTGAGGGTTGCGTACAGAGAAAAGGTTGTGAAGACTAGTGATATCGTATGGTTCTGTCTAAGTGCTTGTAGAGTGCGTTAGGCAAGTTAATAGAACATTTTGTTTCAGGGCCTGTTTACATGGAGAAAGGGTGACCCTAATTACAGACTTTCGCTGCAATCTGACAGTAATCCGATCCCACAAAAGTTGACCCTGCTACAAGGGTGACCCTACCTCAAGTGTTTACATGGCAAAAAGTTGGCCCTCCTAGGGTTACCCTACCAAGCAGATAGGGTGGCGATACCCCTAGGGTGACCCTACCATTCATGTAAACCAAAACGGAAATACAATAGGCAATGGGTTACCCTTCTAAGAGGGTGCCCCTTTTAGAAGGGTCACCCTATCTCCATGTAAACAGGCCCTTACTGGTGCAATAGATGTTCTACAGGGCTCAGTCGTTCGATGGCAAATCAGCGCTTTAAAATCCGGGTCTTTCTTTTGTTCAAAAACATTTCTTCGGATAATTTTCTTGGTTATTTTTAAGAGCATCCAATCATCAATTTAAACTGAATTTCCGTTTGAACCCATTTCCCACACACCCCTCCACGGCGGCCGCAAAATTGCAGCCGTTCAGGGTAAGATTGTTGAGAAATTGCGTTACTTCCGCTTCCTTAGAAATTTGGCACATCGGATGTTTATGAAATTAGACAATCACTGGTCGTTTTTTTTTGAATCGGTTGAAATAAACAAAGGTTGTGGAAATGACATCAGAATGTGATATTCCGAAAGTCGCCATCGAGCGTGACAGAAATGCCCTGCACCAAAGGGAATGAAATCCATGGAATTTTAGTTGAAATCACGGAAAAAATATACATAGAGAGCTTCTTAAGAGCCTAGCGAAGATATCTGGATAATGTTTACTGCAGTAGTAAAGGATTTTCATGTCAAAATGGGGTTTGGGTCTTTCTGCTGTGTAAACGTAATTAAATCCACATGGACTCAACAATGGGCTTGTATTTACCGTCGGCCGTTAACTTGAATTCCACTCTCAAAATTACCTCCAGAACCTACTTTTTGCGTAGAATAAGCTTTTCGAATGATGTTCTTGTCTTCTGTGGTAAGACTTGACGATTCAGGAACATTTTGTGAAAAAATATTTGTGACGCGTCATACAGGTATCTTGATTGCCCAAACCTGCCCGATCATACATGATATCAACGTGACCTTTTGAGAGACCATTGAAAAAAATTCGTAAAATATTCGCGGACCGATCCATTTTTCTGAAAATTGAAATGATGATTGCTAATGAATACAGAAAGATTTTTAAAACTAACTAAAATTTTCTGTGTTAAGGATGAGAGTTAAACTGACATGTACGCTTTACTTTAAAACTTTTAAAAGATGAGAACTTTACGAAAACAGAATATCAGACCTCAGCAAACGTTTGAAAGATAAACGCCGAGGACACACAAATCACTACGTGGTTTAGCGCGTCGAAGTGAGGCAGAACGTAAGCAAACGCCTCAAAGCGAGGTAAATGTGTGTCGACACAAACGCAATCTCAAAAAAGCCTCGCTTATTAATTGCACAGGACACCCAACACTGATTAGGAGTTGCGTTCTCGTACCTCGAACGCAAAAACAGCATGTGGAGTCTTTGATGCCAGTAGCTTCCGTGCCTCTGTGGAGACAGACTAATTATCGAGTTAGGATTTCGAGTTGGATTTTCGAGTTGGGCAGTGTAAAATACAGACTGCAGACCAGCGGCTGGTCTAAAGTGCTCGGTTTCTTGTATTCGTACTCGGTTGTTCAGGAACAAATAATGATCCACATTCCATTGTTTTACCTTTTGGAAAGTAACCCAAAACCCTCAATTTGGCTAACCCTAGGCCTGAAACCCAACGAGTGACCTGTGGAATGTGCCCAATGCTTCAGACCCGTAGGCAGACCAGGAGTAAAATGCAGACTAAAGTTATGATGTAACTGTTGAAAAGGCCCAAACCCCTTAGAAGTGCTAACCTTAGGCCTAATTAGGCATAAAACCGTATTGACTTTAAAAGGGTTTGCGCTTTTCAACAGTTACATTATAACCTTGGTCTGCATTTTATCCCTGATCTGCAATCTGCAGTTTACACTGACCAACTCGAAAATCCAACTCGAAAATCCTAACTCGAAAATCCAAACTCGAAAATCCAACTCGAAAATCCAACTCGAAATCCAACTCGAAATCCTAACTCGGTAAATAGGCAACCTTGCCTCCTTGAGATACAAATCAGAAGCTACATTTCAAGAAGTAGCTGTCACTCAGAAGCTTGCAAAGGACTGATATGCGAGTAATTAGTTTAAATCCTTGACATTTCCTTAATTATTGTTGCATGGGTTTTGTATAAATAGTTTCTCAGTAATTAATTTTATTTTTACAAACTTTATGAGTTGTCAAGTCTGATCCTTTAAAGTCTAAGTTTACTGTCCTCATGGTCTTAACAGTTGGTCTGATATCGTCTTAAATTCCCAAGTAATCGAGGTATCATTAGTTTTTCTTTCAGCAATATGTTGTTACCAGAAGGAGCTATAATTTATGCTCAGACAGAATATTTCCGAAGTAATTCAGTATCTTATACCTGCTTATATTTATTATTGAATCTTCGAACTCGGATATTGTGTTACTAGCTTTGTGATTGGTTCACTCAATCTCGGTTATCAGCTCATATACTCTATGACCTAATTGGAAGCTAATTGGCCTTAATTTCCAAATGTCCAAGCATTCAGAATGTAATGAAAATTTAATAAAATAATTATTCCATTTGCACTTGTTCGATATGAGACTGATTATCGCCAACTTGACACTACCCGCCTCGTTAGCTATTTACAATCTCATATTTGATGCGCGCTCGTGGAATAATTATTAAATAAAATTTCAGTTTACAGTTTAACGATAAAATTATATATGAAATGGATCATATATGATCCTCGCAGTTGTGGGTTCCAATGTTCCAATGTTCCCGTGAGGAATGAATCTACGATGAAATTATATATGAAATGGATCATATATGAACTGCGGATATGAAATCAAGCGAAGCTATGATCCTCGCAGTTATGAACGCATTTTTTGCAATTGCGTAAAGAAGCCTGAAAAATTGAGGACTTCAACTACAATTGCAAAAATTGCGTTCTTAACTGCGAGGATTATTAAGCTTTACTTGAGTTTACAGCTTATTGAGTCAAGGGAATAAATCAAGTGTCCCTTATCCCTACATCAACCACACTATATTTCGAAGTCAAGCCCGTAAAGTAGTCCTTTAATCGTCCTAAACCGGTTCACCGTTGAGAGTCGCTTGCTGCTGCATGCAGTGTCATGACACAAGTGCAATCACACTCGACGACATACTGCTATATAATGAGATTCACGTTACTTGGTATAGGAGTCACAAACTGACCCTCTTACCATGACGTCATCCAAAACCCCAACCAAAGAGCGATACATGAATTAAAGTTCTTAGGCCTAGGAGAACTCCGAACATTACGAAGTACCATTAATGGCATCATGCTTCTGAATGAGACGTGTGACTCGTGCAAAGCGAAAAGCTACTTTATCACAATGTCCACGGCATAAATATTTAACACCTGACTACATGTAGATGACTAAAATTTTTCCAGACTGCAAAGCCCTATTCGATGTAAGGCTAGCCATACCCAAACAGCCAACAAACTCTATGAACAAACATCCAAAATAATAATACAATGCAGTTGAAGTCAAAGCTAAATAGTTGATGCCTGCATTGCGTACTTATTTACCTTAATTGACTCCCGGGATACAAATGCAAGGTAATTACTTCGGTGTGTGATCCATACAAGGAATAGACACTTTCATACCCACCATGTAATTCTTTAACAGCAACGATCTTGTACTTGAAATTTTTCTCACACCAGTCTTTGGTATTCTTGTTAAAGAACTCCAATCCGTCAATCAATTTGGCTTTGTGCACCTTCCCAAATGCTCCTTGACCCACCTCTTCCAATTTTTCTATTCTAGCTGGAGGAATTTCGCAGGAACTCAGTGGTTTAATATCCTTTGCTGTCCTAAAAAAAAGAACCCAAAGAAACAACATCATT
The DNA here is from genome assembly GCF_036669925.1 of Montipora capricornis. NCBI lineage: Eukaryota > Metazoa > Cnidaria > Anthozoa > Scleractinia > Acroporidae > Montipora > Montipora capricornis. The sequence goes on from NC_090893.1 coordinate 40,489,529, forward strand.
TACAGGTATCCAGATGTGGAACGAGGTTTCAGTAAGTTATGGGACTCACGCAGCGTCAAAATAAATTTTATTTAGGTCGCAGAAGGAATTGGCCTTATCCTTAATAGTTGGCCACGAGTGCTTTACCTTTGGACCATAAACAAAATAGAGCTTCCACAAAAGCCTTTCTTGCTATCTTTTTGTTTTGTTTCCGCAACTCTGAGACTACGCAAGACCATTATCCATTGAGGCTTAAATGAGATTTGGGGCACAGATCATCATTTGAACAACCCTACATCTTTCCTAATGATACCCTGCAGCTTAGACCTACCCTTGGACCTTCCGTTTACCTCATAGAGGTCTGAAGTGTGATGTCATAAGAAACTAAGTTTGTGAAATTATGGGATTTTTCGGGGTATAGAGTGTTTTCACCCACACGTGAACAGTAACCTTGTTTTTCTACCGAAACAAAGGAAAACGTTTGCATGATAACAGAGCTCAATTTCCGGATAACAACATGGCTGCCGTTCCTTTGTTTAGGGACACCAATGTGGCCGCCGTGACGTCACGTGAAAACACTCTATTATGAAAGGACAACATCCGAAAGGCCTACTCGCCAAAAATGAGCATTCCAGGGCAAAAAAATGTCTGAGATATTAGCCCAGTTATGCTTATGTGACAATTATCTCAGTATCTTTACTGCTAGGACTGAAGTGTCGAAATGGAGTATATTTGCAATTGTACAGAATGAGATGTTTCATGTTAACCCCCGGGTTAATAAAATGAAGAGATTTATCTTTCGATGTTGACTCAGGGGTACTCTAAAAAAATAAAAGTGGCCGTCTGCAGGAGTCGAACCTACGACATTCCGATTTCTAGTTTGGATTCTCTGCCACTGAGCTAGAGGAAACTAGTGGAATCTAGGCCATTAAACTACAGTCATGGACAAATTGTTAAGAACAATTAAGCATTTTATCTTTCAACTCACTTATCGCATATTCTGGACTCTTTTGCAACCCCCTTCCTCCCATTCAATGTTGCTTGAGGGAAACGAAGTGAAAACAGTGCCCAGGACTGAGAGTGGACCAGTTTATGCCCAACATTGATTGGGTGGGGAGGGGAGGGGGGGGGGGGGGGGCGCGCCTCAGTGAAGTCCCAAAAATGTGTACTGGAATGAGTGTCCCAAAGGAATTTGTCCATGATCGTAGGTTCCAATGACCACTGTCCCTCTATACTGCAAGGACTGCAATTGTCTGCAGCGTGCATTGATTTCTTGCTATATAAATGAAGTGGATGACAAATGTTAATCCCGGTGAATGAAATGAAGAGAGGATATTTCCGATGGTAACTCGGTGATACTCAGAAAGAATCCAAGAGCTCCTTTGCAGGTATTGAACCTACGACAGCCTTCCGATGACTAGTTCGGATGCTCAAGCACTGAGCAAAACACCCTTTTAATAAGTCTAATATATGCTGTTTTCCGCTAATGACGTCGAACTCATGCTTTAAATTTTATTTAGAAATGTACAAAGGCTTAAGACTTTTCCGAGTTCTTTTCTTGTTTCAAGTCTTTTGTACATTTTTGAATAAGATTTGAAAGCACGAGTTCGACGTCATAAGCGGAAAACGGCATATATTAGGCTTATTAAAAGGGTGTATAGGAGACTCGTTGGAGCCAGGCCATGATCCACGATTTCGATGGCATCTCGGGGATACTAGGAAAAAACCTAAGTGCTCCTTTTCGGCAGTTAAACCTACAACGTTCCGATTACAACTTCGGATTCTTTACCACTGGGTTATAGGAGACTCGTGGGAGCTACAATCACTGGCAAAAGTCTTGGAACGCTCACCCTTTTAGGTTGGTTTTCTTATTTCGCTTCAATAACTGTACTAAATACGAAAACTACCTCTTCACGCTTCAATAAACATGGAAATAAGTTAACCAGATTGAATTTAAAGCCCTGTACAGGTCCGCAAATAATCGCGTCCCGGAAATGATCTCTGGACCAGAAATGATCCCGAAATTGGACAGCAAATGATCCCCGGACCAGAAATGATCTCCAAACTGGACCGCCAAATGATCCCGGACAGGAAATGGTTAGGTCATCAGTAATTAAGAATGGAATGGACTCGAGAATTTAGAGAGGGCAGAAAAAAGGAAAGGAACTTTATATTTTTAAAAATGTTTTCGTATGTTTACGTCATGCTGAACTCATCACAGACGAAAGGGAGACAATAACTTCCACAAAATTCAGTTGCAGGTCGAATCCTGAAATGTCGCTTATTTTTTCTTTATTGCTTTGCCAGAGCATACCAGCGGCTGCAAAAAAGTTAACAATTTGAAAAGCCTCTGCCTATCGTTATGATAAACTTCGCAATTAAAGGACAGCAAAATGCATGAAAATTTAAAAGGCGAAATCAAACCAGAAAAGAGTTAGTCCTGTTCCGGGATTCCATCTTACCCCGCCCTGAAAGTGGGCCTGGAACCCAGGCAGGAAAAGAGAGAGTCCTGTATTACTTGCAGGCGCATGCTCGGAATGAACCAATCATATTGCATTAGATACCAGGCTGGATATGTAAATAAAGGGACCTTGAAACTCCGGCAAAAAAGCGTATATGAAAATTACTGTGTGATTTGCCGTGTTGGAAAATTATTGCCGAATAAATGTAACGACTGAGAGAAGATCGCAATAAATCGATCCAAAGGCTGAACTAGTAAATATAGCATAGGATTTCACTAAACGACAAAACAGCTCGGAGTCAGAATTTCATATTATCTGCAGTACTTTACCTCTACCAATGAGTTTCAGAAGGAAGGTGCTTTTAAGTACCAACAATAAAAGCAAGGTGACACACGCTTTTAAGTAGCATTATTTCACCCTTAATAATTAATATTTACGAACAAATTTTGACCAGAAAAAAAAATCGTGACAATTAACGTCCGAATAATCGATGTTTGACTGTGCATATATATGTATAAATTTAATAGGAACATTATTGCTTCATAGTTGCGTTATCAACACAAACTGGTATGTAAAGAAACAAATAGTCCAGGTTGTGATTCAATTTCGTTTAACTTTTTATCTAACTTTATCAGGAATCATGCTCAGTTTTTCTGTCATGCAATCGTCTTTTAGTTTTTCCGATATAAAAACCATTGCAGTCTCAACAGGCAGCTCTACATAAAGCCTTGGCCATTTGGCCAAGGCTAAGTCTATTCTAGTAAAGAAGGAAAGAATTAATGCGACGAGTGCTTTGAAAAGTTATTCTAAGGAAAAATTAATAGTCTGAGTAAATTACTTCACTCTAATTACTCCAAAAAAAAATACTCTGTTTGCCACCGGTGTTTGTGTATTATTCCTGATAAAACTGAGAGTATTTACGACATTTTTTACCTGACTTTTTTATATTGGGCATCCAAACAATTTGTTCCCGATTTTGAAAAAAACAATTGGTAGGCCTAAACTCTGAAACAATCACAGTTTCAATAATTACTGGGCAAATCAAATATATGTTCACTGGATCACATAACTAGATCGACAGAAGTAATGAACAATAAATAATGAAGAAGAAACAAGAGTTCCAGCAGGAGATTTATTAGTCTTCGTTGGGCGATTCACATCCACAACCTACAGTATATTTGTAAGTTTCAAAGAGTCTCGGGAGAGCAATTAAATCAAAATTTGATATTTTTCTGCGCCAACATCATGCAGCTGTTCAGTTGGGTTTCAGGCACGAAATTCCATACTTTCGCATGTCATCCATCTGATCTTCCACGATTGGGACTCACGATAAGAAGGACTGACTTACAATTAACATCGGACTCGGATCGTAGAAAATCGCAAACATATTAATGAACAACCATGTAGCAAACAGACTTGCCAAATCCTGTTGCAGGTTTAACAAAACCATCATTACCGGTAACGACTGCATGAATAGCTTGCAGTTGTTCCGCCTTAGGCACAAAGGTAAAGTGGCATTTCTTCAAGGCGAAATCAATTGCCTCCAGAAACTTGGCGTTATAATCTTTTTTCACATTATCCCCATGTATCCAGTGTAAAAGCACTCGGAATAAACTATGCCCAAATAAGGAATCTTTTTCCAAATATGGTTTTTTCCCCAGTTTTGGGGGAAAAAATGGCGTCATTCCGAGCATGCGCCTGCAAGTAATACAGGACTCTCTCTTTTCCCGCCTGGGTTCCAGGCCCATTTTAAGGGCGGAGTAAAAGGAAGTCTCGGAACAGGACTAGAAAAGAGTGAGCTGCACTATGTGCAAGATTCACAATTTAAAATTGAACAACGAAAAAAGATTTTTAGCTTCGTTCTCGTGCATTAAAAAAATTTCCACATGCAAGTGAATCCACCGATTCAAGAAAAAGTTTGAATTGCACTCTTAAAGCCGCGAAAATTTTAAAAGTTGAGTAATTATCTTACCTAAAATAATTTAAAAAACAGAGTTTTGAGATTGTAAAGCAAGAGAGAATTGTCAAGGATAATGAATTTTGAAATAAAAGAATATAAATCTCAAACGCCTCATAATCTCCGAAACTGACACGTTAATGTTCAACGACAATGGATACCGTGGGAACGGAACTTTGTTAAAGTTTTGTGTACTTCTACGGTGTAGGGTAAGCATCGTAAATGATTCCTTAAAGTTTCCTTTTCATTTTCTTTATTTTTTGCCCAAAATTATGCATGCTAATTTTGTGATTTGGTACAGGATGTTTACTGTTTTTTTTTCCCGTGGACTTTTCGTGGAGTCTAAACATTCCTGATTTTTTGGGGTATTATTTATTACGATCATTTCCTGTCGGGGGATCATTTCCTCTCCAATTTGAGGATCATTTCCAGTCCAGGGATCATTTCCAGGCCAGTATCATCTGCGGGACTGTACAACCCCTATTTAACTCTTATGTGAAACAACTACATGTGCAACAAAAACGCCTTTAAGTGGCTAATAGTATTGAAAATTTTCGGTCTAAATGTGGAAGAAATTGAAACTGAAGTAATTTTTTTCAATATTTCTTTGTATCTCCAATGCCCGATCTCCAGCAGTGTTTGACACTAACTTTCTTTCT
>NC_090893.1:40499585-40509585 GCF_036669925.1 Montipora capricornis
GCCAGCAAAGCCTTTAACATCAGAGAGGTCTAGAACCCAGTATGTTCCCATGGTAACAAAACTGGTATGCTCATATTGTGGAGCACATCTTCTAGAATCTTTCTGCCAAGAATCAAGCATTTCTGATACAAATTGGCTGGGATATCTTTTTCCATCACAGTTGATCATAATTCGGTTGAGCTTATGACGTCATCACTTGGCTAATTTGCATATTTTAAAAACTTGAATATCTCTAGAACAAAAAGAGATGTTTGAAAATAGTAAACAGCATTCTTCTTCTCGTACAGACTACATGTTTATGTCTTTAAATGGCTTAGATAGGAAAGATGCGAATTTCGTCAGCACTTTAAGCTCTCTAAGTATTTGCTCTGGAGGGACAAAGTTTGGCGTAACTGCAGAATACCCTGCAACTCAAACAAAGTTCTGCGTAGCCGGCTACGTGGTACACAGAAACTAAATAATTCAATTTGAAGTATTTAATTAATTCACGTAAAAATAAATTGCAAATTGAAAATGGCTATCTTAGAAGCTTGCTACGTGGTACGCGGTACGTGGTTCTAGATGAAAGGCTATCTTAAAAGCTGGCTACGCGGTACGCAGTATGCAGTGAGATATGATTATCTCACTGCGTACTGCGTACTGATGGAAGATGGAAGATGGAAGTCCATCTTAGAAACTGGCTACGCCGTAACGCGGTACGCTGAAGATACTCAATTCAAGATGGAAGGAAAAAGAAAAGAAGAGAAAAAGCTTACCACTTTGCAGGACGCTTCTTCCTTCCCTTTTTATGGCAAGAAAAACCAACAAGAAGTAGAAAGCCAAGCAAAGATACACCGCCAATGGAAAAACCAAGAATACTCGCCATGGAAAATCCTGGTCCAAAAATGGCACAAGTTATTATTTGTACAAACTAGAATCAAATTTTCAATGCAATAGTTTTAATGAAATTCTAAGCACAAAGATTAACGTCAGATAGTGTTGCATGTAAAGCCGTTAATAAGTAAGTGTATGTTTAAAACTCTCATAAATAGGTATATCTACAGAGGACTTCACATGCAATAACGATAAAAATGTGCAACATGAAACATTATGATCACTGATTATGCACCAGTTCAACGATAAACTTTATGCCTTTGAAATCTAATGCAACGTTTTCCTATGTAACGTTCTCCCCAGTCTCTGGATATTATTCGCTTTTTATGCCCCTGATAAACATGGAGACACTGCAATTCAGATTTCAATGAGACAAAAATGATGTAAAAGAAACAGCAACACAGTTTCACTTTGTATTATTCCTGGTGATCCTTGCTCTCAGCTGAGTGCGATTTATTCACGAATCACACTTTGTTTTCTCTAAATTGCACCTTTTCCCCAGCCAATGAGAAGGTAACACTAAAACAAAACAACCAATCAGATTTCAACGCTTGCTTAAAGTAACCAATTAAATTGCAAGAAAATGAGATACAAAGAAAGCCAATGTGTGTTTAGACTGTTTTTGATCTCATTCTGTCTTGAATCTCCTTTAATGGAAAATATTTTTCCTTTGTTACACTTGACTGAGCCTTTGACACATGACGTCCAAATGTTTCTGTTTTGCATAGAAAAATGATACGTAAAAGTGCTTCTGGTTCCGCTTTTTTATAAGTGGGCAACTGCATCAATAAACCACTTGCACTGACTCAAATCCTGTATTTGAGCGATTTCTAAATGGATGTAAAAAAGTGGTAATTGAATTTTGTGTCGTGTGTGATTTTGGACTGAAATATATGCATGTACAGCTGTACTTGTGATTTCACAAGTCTAATTTCTGAGCAAATTGCACTCCACTCAGTCAATTACCATCATTAATTAATACCGGTATAATATCGTAAGAAAAAGAAAAAACATGGAAGAAAAAACGCAAAAACCTAACTGTTACAGTAGGTTGTATGTACTGTGTTGATCTTCCCAAAAGGTATGTAACTCTTACCAACTTCCTTTGTTTCAACAAGATGAACAAAAACAAAATGAACAAAACTCTTTGGTCCATCACCAGCAGAAGTGTAGGCCAACACCTGGAATTCATATTCTGTAGATTCTTGCAATCCAGTAACAGTCTTTGTGTAAACTGAATTTTGGGAAACATCGATTAATTGAACATCTGGTTTGTCACCTGACTCTTTCCTCTTAATAAACAACTTAAATCCTCTGATTATTCCATTTCTGGAGTCTGCGGGTGGTAGCTGCCAAGATGCTGTGACACTTGAAGAAGTGTTCGCATTCACTTTAAATCCACTGGGAGGTTTTGATGGAGCTGGAACATAGCAAAATAATTTACGAGATAAAGGACAGACTGAGATAAATCAACACTATAAATAATACATCATTCCGTGCAATTATGTGCTGAGGATCAATGGCTTTCACAGCATCAAGCAGCAAAAGCATCTTAATCAAGTGGTAAATCATCCAATCAACCACTTGCAAGTCAATCGATTGACCACAGCTAAGCACTGCATCGCTAATCAAATTAAGTTTAATTTTGCTGTGCAAAAGAGGACAAGATTTGGGGTACTAAATGGTGGAGGCACTGACTGAAGAGAGAACTCACAAAAACTCATCAATTAATGACACCACTTACCATCTTCCATTGTTGTTGCGAATTGAACAGAACTATTCGGTCCATCGCCAACCGAGGTGTAGGCCAACAATTGAAATTCATATTCTGTAAATTTCATCAACTCGCTGACAGTTTCTGCTCGAATAGAAGCATTGGAAATGTTAAGAAGTTTAGGTTGGTTATCAGAGTGTTTCTGTCTATAAAACAACTTGAATCCTGTAATGATTCCATTTCTGGAGTCAGCAGGTGGTAGCTCCCAAGATGCTCTGATACTTGTAGAATTGCTTGCAGTCACCACAAATCCACTGGGAGCATTTGAAGGAACTTTAAATTAATGAAGAAAAAACATTAAGTGATCGCTGTTCATTAAGTCGCATTACCTACATGTACATGTAGCTGCGTTATAATCAAGTCACGTAAAGCACTTAAGAACCGATTCTAGTCTGTGGTACATATACTGTAGTCATTGTTCAGAATTACTAAAAATAGATTCTACAGCTGTACATGTATGTTGTATTATACAGAAATAGTTTAGACGTGGAAAGATACGGAGCTTTAATAGGGTCATACAGTTATCTTGCTTGTGTGTGTTGGCAATCTGGTGCCATGTGAATTCAGTCAAAAGTAATAGATGAAAGGACGTCCCTTGAGACTGAGAGAAGTAGCTGTTTTGAAACAGAGGTTTATACTTCTTAGCCAGCTTAAAGTGCACTTTTGAAACAAAATATTTTTCAGTGACAACGGGTGGTCAAGTAGCTCCCGAAATCTAAGAGGTTTTGAAATCTTTCCTCTCTTCAGTCACTTGACTTGCTACTAGCAGGGCCTGCTTTTTCACAGTTCATATTCATGGACTGGTTATGAAACCCTGAAAACTTGAAAAGTGAGTACAGTGTTGTCACACTTCAGGTTAACCTGACCGTGACCATGTACCATATTTTGTCCTCGGTTCATGTTAGAGTTTTGAATAAATTAATCAAAACTTCTGATTGGTTGTCTGTTAGAAGAAGGGTGTGGTTTGGGCATGGTCAGGGCCAAAACAGAAAACAAGAGAGAAAACAAAGAAACATGTAGAGTTTCATAACCATCTTGATATCTTAGCTACAATGGTCTTTGTAAGGAAAGGGAAAAGACATTGACTGAAGTCATTGCTTAACACTGGGCACAATGATGCATAAAGTACATGTAGGTGGCATTTAAACTTGCATGCAACGAAATGTTGGGGAAAGAAAAATCGACACTTGCGTTAAAATGCTAAAACACAAATTTTGGGAAAATCAAGCCTTTCATGTTTTTTGTTTTGTTTTGTTTTCTTGTCTCCATAGAATATCATTGGTGAAGAGTAATTGGGCCTACACTAGATTAATAAGGCGTAAACTTTGATTTTCAAACGTTTAGCTTTGTCGTGAAGTTTGGTAACCGACCGTTTGCAGTGTTTAACATTGTTTTTTGAGGCGCGATAATACAGCATTATCAAATAATGTTTAAAATATTATCCCTGCCATGGGCAGCTAGAGGTGTAGTGGTCAAGTGGTTAGGTGACGGGTTAAATTAATCAACATTGCAAGGTTCGAGTCCTACAGTTGTATGACCATATACTTGGGTTGTCTTTTAAAAAATATATGACCATTTCCCATAATCTATATCAAGCTTTCAGTCTTTTAAATTAATGATAATAGTAAAATCGGAGCAAATGTGGAATTACTGTAACGGTAGAGAATGGGTTGCTCAACTAACTGGGATGATCTTTCCAGAAAATTATCACGGACGGGATAAACTTGAACTTACAAATGACCAGCTCCCAGTTAGCTTGATAGCTCAGTTAATACAGCAAGTGTAGCTTAATCTTAGGGTTATGGGTTCAAATCCAGTTCACTGAGCATGGATTTATTTCAAGCTTCTACTTACAAGTGATCAGCTCCCAGTTGGCTTAATAACCTAGTTAGTAGAGCAAGTGTAGTACAATGGTATGCTCATGGGTATGAATCCAGTTCACTGAGCATGGCTTTATTTCAAGCTTCTACTTACAAGTGACCAGCTGCCAGCTGGCTTGATAACGCAGTTGGTAGAGCAAGTGCAGTGCAATCGCATGGTCATGGGTTTGAATCCCATTCAAGCCTCGATTTTTTAGGCTTCCTTTTCATTGCTCAACTAACCATAATGATCTTTCCTAATTTCATTTTATTCTATTCTGCAGCTCAAATATATATAGGTTCATACTTTCCATAAAATGGTTTTCTTTTGTAGCCAAAAGTTTAGAGGAAAAGTGATGACTGGAACATTCCAGTGGTAAATACAAGTACATGAAACAGGTGCACATGCAATGTAATGTAATAAGCCATGAAAAAAACTAAAGACGATATAATCTCCAGCCTTGAAACAAAGACTTTCGTTTTTTACCTAATGTATACATTAATTTAAATGGGTGACAGGCTGACTTACCTAACTTAAAGGGTGCCTTGTTTTAACAAAAGTTAAATCGAACAATATCACTTACTATCTTCCTTTGTTCTTGCGAATTCAACAGAACTGTTCATTCCATCACCAGCGGAGGTAAAAGCCAACACATGAAATCCATATCGTGTAAATTTAGCCAATCCGGTGACATTTTTTGTGTACATCGTGACGTTGGAAACAGAAATGTTTTCTAGTCTGTTAATATCGGAGCCTTCTTTCCTGATGAATATCTTAAATCCTCTAATGGTTCCATGTCTGGAGTCGGGGGAAGGAAGCTGCCAGGACGCTATGATAGCCGTAGATGTGTTAGCAGTCACTGTAAAATTGCTAGGAGCTTTTGATGGGACTGAAAGATTTTAAATGCAGCAAAGACAAGAAATCAGAAATGAACTTTGCCCATGGAGTGAAATGTGATTCAACCATTCTTAATTGAAAAGCAACTTTCTTCCTTTCTTTCCAATAATTAAAGGAGATTATTATTTGATGAAGGAAGTGACAGTTTAAATGAAGAAAGATGGCTTATCAGGAACAAAAAAAATCTAAAATAAATGAATAAATCAATCAATAAGTAAAAACACCATGGCATATTCCACATTTGCAAATATGTCAATTTCTTTCAACTGCATCTGACTACTTTCTCCAACACCACATGGAATAATTGGAGATAGAAAATCTACAATGTATAAGAAAGGATCAGCTGTGTCTATGGCCATAGGAAATTGCGATTTTCATTGCTGTAATTCACGACAATGCCCCCAATTGACTATACTAAGCCTGAGAAACTGATAGAGTCCCTTACCATCTTCCCATGTCCTTGCAATCTTCGAGGAACTCTTTGGTCCACACCCCACCGAACTGAAGACGCACACTTTAAATTCATATTGTGTGAATTTGTCAAGCCCTGTGACTTCCGAGGAGAAAACCAACGAACCATTCTCAATTCGAACGTTCTTGGCATCTTTGATAGTTTGTATCTGTGGTACGTTGGAGCCTTCCTTTTGGTATAGAAGCTTAAAGGATATCAACTTTCTTTCGTTGTAGTACCGTTTTGAAAGTTTCCAAGAGGCAGCAACACTAGTAGACGATTGGGCAGTCAAGTTGACAAGAATAGGAGCTTCAACAGGAACTGGTATGAAGAAAAAGGAACAGCTGAGTACAGAAAAATGCCGCACAAGTCCAGAAACACCATTGCTTAATTCAAATGTGCTGAAAAATCGTTCTTAATACGTAACTTTTCAACCCATCCAGTCTACCTCTGAAATGACGATTATCTAAAATGCAAAGTTTCCCTGAATCGCTTGATAGGGATTATGGGAAATGAATATCCGAACCGCAATGCCTAAACTCGCTGGACTCGAACCTGGGAATGTTCGATGAATAACCCTTTCACCAAACCACTAGAGTACCGCAGCGCTATTGCCAGAAAATTATTTTTTTAATTATGTCAGTACATTTTTTCTTCCGAATGTCGCAGTAAACGTGTATTATCACCAGCTAAGAAACAAGTTTAAACAGGAGAAAATGATGATTACCAAACTTCAAGAAAACGCTAACCATTTTAAATCAAGTACTAGACTTAACCACTATTCAGCAATGATTTTATATTTACTACTTCGTGTTGATAAATAATTGGTGCAATTGTCAGCCAGTTGATCTTTAGTTGTTACGTGGATAAAAACAGTTCCTTCGCAGTGGGTGCTCCAGGTTGCAACTTTCACTTTTTTTTCTTTTCATCTGCTACCACAAGTCCTGGGACAGAGTAATCTAAATTGTCGATAACAATCGATTCAGAGAAAATTTGGAATCGTCGATAATCGTCATTTCAGAGGCAGAGGATATGTTGAACTTTTACAACACTAACAGAAGGCTGTCAAATACTATTCCTGAACATATACGCATAAAGAACAAGTTCAAAAATGGAGTTAATTTTTTTTTTCTAATTTTGTCTTTTTAAATAATTGCATGCAGATGGATCTGCAAAACTTATAGAAAATAAGTTCATGACGGTTACCTAGAGATTTAAGTGTTCCATAGAGCTCAACTCTCAATGCCTTATGACCAAAAAAGTCAGTTGGCTGAAAGCGGACGAAGCTCGCTATGATAACCTCCTCAAGATTATGCTTGACAATGTCGTTTCGTCCAGTATTTCCATGAAAGACCTGCAAAAGAAATTACAATTTATGCTGACAATTATGGACGGCGACGATGATACAGATGATGACAGTAGCCTGAATATTGAATATAAGCTAAAGACAGACGGCTCTGTTTGGTAAGACAAATTCACGGTGGTAATGCATGTTTACTTTGAAAAGTTTAATGTCAACTGTCCCAGTATCAGAAACCGCGGCTTTTTAATTACAGTGCCCACTACCTTATTACATAAAATTTTCGCGACACGTTAATTTCGCGATTTTGAGGTTCGCATATTTCGCGACACCTTTATTTCGCGATTTTGCGAAATTTTGCATTTTGACTCAATGTAATTTCGCGTTTTTGAGTGAGACACACTCAAGGAGCCAGTAAATGGACAGTTTGAGGATTGTACAAAAGAAGTACGGAAAGCAGTAGTGATGACGAGGACCAGAACATTACCACAGAATAGCTCAAAATGATTGTTATAAACGTGTGTAATAAAGTCGCTATTTTAGTTATTGATATAATGTGAGTCACTTAATTTTCGCGTCATGTTATTTTCGCGACATTTAATTTTCGCGTCACTTAAATTTCGCGATTTTTTTTAAACGCGAAATTTCATGTAATAAGTTTACTCTAAAGCTATTTTTTCCCGGTTTACGAATATGCGGGAATAGCAAATCTTTACAAGTTTTATTAAAATCCAAAAAGAAAATTGGGAGTAGCCACGCTTTTTTTAAAGTTAATTAATCAACAATATTTGTAAAAAGCTGTAAAATACAAAGCAATATATGTAGCGTTCTTTTCCAAATTGAAGCTCCGAACAATGGATGGTTTTCCCCAATTTTCTTTTGCATACCAAGAGCACTTGCTGAGTTCTGCTTTCTCCGCATAGTTTTAAACCGCGCAAAAATATCCCTGTATTGGGAAGCACCACCCATGGGAAACCCGAGTATTTCGAAATGTGCAAAACATATGGGTAATAACAATTGCAGGCACCATCCTTAAGTGGACTCTAAAATCATGCCATCCAGATTTGTGTTACCTCCCTCTCCCTCAGCAAAACGATGAAAGAAAAACTTGAGGAGGCCCCTTAGAAAAATAAATCGGTAAAAGAAATAAGACCGATGCTGATTAAGTTCCACAGAAACCAACTTAAAGAGAATCCACTCAGCCGCCAGCAATTCTTCCTCCAAGATCAACTCCAAACAAAAAGCTACACGTACCAGCTGATGAACAAAGCCGTGAAATAATGAACTTTGTAGTGTCAAAGCCAAACTAAATGAACTTACAACCCTCACGAATGTATTTTCAAAACGTCAAAACATAACGTACGATAGATGCATTGTATTGCGGTGTTCTCTTACTAACTCCAAATGAGCAGAAGCCCGCAGACTCACGCATTGCAATGGAGACTAAAATGGCAAAAGCCTTCAGAGTCATTTTTATGCTTCATGTTGAAAAACATCTGTTTGAAAGAACGCCCCCGCTAACCTGACCACTGGAAATGTTTCACTGACGACATGTTTTCGATGTGGACAACAAGGGAAAACGAAATCAACCATTTTGGTAAATTCAAGAACAATTTTCCTTCAACAATCAAATTTACTCGCGAATAAAGAACAACTAGCTACGTAGACTTGTCAAAACAAAGAATGAGTTACTTAGACTGACTAAATTATACTGAGGAATACCAGAAACCAGTTTAATTTCATAATTATAAGAAATATTTCAACTACGACATCCAAGAAAATAGCGACAACGTAAGAGAAACTCGAAAACTAATAAACAATACGTTAGGTCGTAATTCTAAAACGACAATCATTAACGAGATTTCCAGTGGGGGTCGATCATATACTGACAAAAAAGAGATAGGGGATAAATTATGAATCTACATTTCGGCATGCTCGGGAAGAAATTGGCGAGAGAACATTCCATATACAGGTGCCCCACAAGAAAAAAATCGTAAGTAAGAGGGCATCTACAGGCCTCGAAAACGAGTTATATGACAGTTGGTTCCAGACAAAACATTTCTGGCGTTTTGACGCAACAAAAACAACAAAGATATGTTTAAAATAGCATTTCAGCACTTGTTTGACAATTTTGATGTGAATCTCCGTAAAAACAAAGGCTTTCTTACTTCTATTCCATGTATTCTTATTCCAGAATATCTCTTATTCCAGAATACAGTCAATCGAACGCACCCTTAACATATACGATAAACCTATGGAAAGGAAAGCTACCATAAAGTTGCTCAGCGTACACACTGATGAATTTAGACTGTCATAGGATAATCATATATCGCACATCGTACGGACCTAAAGGCCAAAATGGCTTGTGTATGCTTTAAAAATACTCATCCATATTCAATAGTCGTTTTCACCAATCGGATGAATTTCTCTAGACACGTGAGTAAGTTGTTATACCTACTAATTCACCCAACAAACCTGAAAGCCTGGGGAGGGATTTCAACGTGGTTGCGAAGTAAGTAGATGAACAATGGAATGCAAAATGAGGCATTATGTAATGCCTCATGTTTATTTGTATTTCATGACTCCTTTCCTTGTTGCTCCTTGATATCTGCCACTGGGAGAACACCTTAAACACCCACTTGGTTGTGTTCCTGGTAGCCTTGGGATGCAGTCGTCCAAGTCTTTTTTCTCTTGCTCTTCCGCAGTGTTTGGCTGCCTAAATTAACTGTTGTTTTGGAGCCACGTTGTCCTCGGTTCAAGAGCCCTCAAAACACTAAACCGGAGCATTTTTACGCTTACTGGCCAACGTGAATAACATTTTTATACATCGCTCAAATACATTTCT
>NC_090893.1:40532085-40549585 GCF_036669925.1 Montipora capricornis
TACGCCACAAAAACATTGATAAGGTATCGGAAAGACAAGGTAAGTCATCTTTGTTGGATTCATGTTCTTTATTTTCGACTCCTAAACACGTTTTCAAATTCCCATACAAGCGCTTATAATTTTAACTGATCGTGATGATCAAATTACGGCACCACTAAAAGCCGGAATCCAGAATCCGGATTGCGGAATCCAAAATCCGGTTTTCTGGTTTTCCGTTTCCTGTTTTCAGATTCCCGATTCTGGATTCCGGCTTTTAGTGCTGCCCCTCAAATTACATCGTTGGCTTGGCGTACCTGTGGTTTTTCGCGTCAAACCTGACATGGAATTTCCTCATCAGGTGGTGCCGGAATTTTCCCATAGAATGTGTTTAAAGAAGTCTGGCAAATCTTCCCTAAAACGTTAATTACAAACCTTTTCTGTCCCATTCTCTTTGTAGGTCGTCCAGTTCATGTTGTCTAACAATGTATATATCTTGTATTTTGTTGTCCATTGATCATCAGTTGGGTTTCCTTGAGTTGCTGTGGCGCAAATGTAGAACTCATAACCAAGGTTGATTTGTAAGAAGTCGCTAGCATTTCCTTGGGTGCTTGGTAACCACGCACCATTTCCGTACAGTCGACACTGTTCAGGTCCATAACCAAATCTGGATGAGGAAGCTGAGGCGATGTCATCTGGAAAACTGCCAATAATGAACCAGCTAATTGCTTGAATCTGACAGCCTAAACAAAAAATAAGGGATTATATTAGCAGGACGAGTGGATTTGACAGCTTTGTAGTTTATGACATCAAAAGTTCAATAACTAATGTGGTTACTTCCAGATAAAAGTTCTTGGCCGCGTTGTCCAGTCGCAGTGCCACCATTACCGCATCTGACTATACATGGGCAAAGACTTAGAGCCAAGTACCAACTAAATCATTTATCCAGAATTAGCATAATTGTCGTCTTGGTTATAATGAACCGGAAGACCTGCAGTGGAAAAGGTTGGCTTTTCATTCGGTGACAACAGACTTGAAATGTAGAGGCCTTATTAGGGGTTTTAGGAGTACGGGATAACTGACAAAGCAATTGTAGGGATAAGGGGTAACCAAGATAGTTTTGATAAGTAATTTTAGGGATAACAGCCTCAGTAATTTTAGAGATAAGGGACGACTAAAACTCCCCTAACAAGGCCTCAATGTAAGCAAATCCAGTAGAAATAATAAAAAGAAAATTGTCCGACTCTAAATGTTGAAGATACTCACTAGCACAACTTTGAAATTTATAGACACCTGATATTTAACAATTAGTCACCGAAGAAAAGGTGAATAATCGTTTTAGTATACACCACACAAGCTGAAAAAAAGGCGAACCAAAAAACTACTTTATTTGTGTAAAATGTGGTCGGAAAATTTAAGATCTCGGCGCCGGCTACTCGGAGAGGAATAGTAATTGGATAATTAACTCTGAGTTAGCCAATCAGCGCCAGCAGAGAGAACTATTCACTTGTGTGGTAATAATTACGAAAGCCGATAAGGGACAACCGCAAAATATTTGTCAAATCCAAAGAAAAATTGGAAATTACAATTATTTTGGCAAATCAGTGCTGAAGAGTTTTTCACATCTGAAATACTTTTAAAAAATCCTATTAAAATTATTGGATCCACAAATAACTTTTCTAAAAATTCGAAAATAGTTTTCAATCCACGAATCACTGTGAAATACACAAAAATATTTTGAAGCTGCAAATAACTTTTGTCACGTGATAGTTGGGCCAGTAGTCAGTCTGCGTCACACGCCTCTCCCGCTTCCAAAATGGTGGAGTTTTGTCTGAAAGGAGTTTACAGTAGAAAGCACGATGGTTCCGTCTGCCATAAATGTGGAATTTAGAGAATTTGGGAACAACGAGGTATTCTGCCGAGGGTGTGGAACACTAAAGAGACGTGAGTAGGAAAGTGTGTTGTGCTATTCGACCATTGATGTCCTAGTTTGAAGATTCACGCCCAATTTTGACATCCATGATTCGACAGATGAGAGACCCAATTAATATTATTAAAATTGAAATTACTTTGAAAGAGGATTTCGTTATGAGAACATTTCTCACTTCTGCTAGAATACCATGCGATTTCTATGAAAGTGAGCACTTTGAAGAGAAGTCTACGTTACTATATATATATACATTTGCCGTGAAATTGACGTCTTAAAGGGGCAAGGTCACGCAATTTTAGGCAATTTCAGCGCTTATCGAATGGTCATAGAATTGACTAAAATATCAAAATAACTGTTCAAAACTATAGAAGAACTCTAACAAAACACAGGGAAGCCAAGAAGGGACATGGATGGACAATCATACTGGAGAGGATTGAAATGGATTGAATTTGCGTAAATTTCAAAAACGTCGGCCCACCTTTTTTCAAATTTATATCAGTCTATATCAAAATGTCATTTACAAAGCTGGAATTATGTGGCCGTGATTTTGCAAATGAAAGACTCTTGCTCTGCCAATTTGACGGTTGGAGCTCATAATTAACAAAATTAAACAAAGTGACCTAAAATAGCGTGACTTAGCCCCTTTAAATTCCCACAACTTTGCTCCCGTCTGACCTTGTAGCTCACTCGGTAGAGCAGCGGTGATCTAACCGAAAGGTGGTGGGTTCAATTCCCACCCTGGTCAGAGTTTTTCTCTGTCCTTGTGTGGGCCCAATTCCGTTAGTAGGGCCAACGCTCACATGGCCAACATGGGTAGAAACTAGCACTTCACATTACCCTCCAATAATTCGGTTAATTCGGAGGACTCTATTCGGGAAATAATCAAATGTCAAATTGAGGTCCCTTCATCACTTCTTGGATATCATGAGTAAGCTAGAAACAAGCTTTACTGTTCCTCGAGACATGGTCATGCAAATTCTACAAAAGTTGGACTGAGTTACGGCTTCCGTAAATAATAATTTCGGTTTTTGAAGGCATTAGGCTAAACATACATGTCTGTTTCTTCAATATAAAAACATGATCTTCTTTCTTAACAAAACGACTTGACACTCTTACGCTACGCTAGAGGACCCTTCTCAACAGCAGAGTAATGAATCCGTTTTCAAGTTCACATACCAATGAGCGCATACAGGATTGCGACTTTTGGTTCTCCCACCCAGTTTTGAATGAGTTATTGATCTTAATGAGGATTGTTACGGAGGCTCTAAAGGGTTTTCCACAGGCACGAGTGAGTTTCCAAAAGGAAGAGGATTACAACAGAGATCTTTTAGATGACAAACATCTTGATATCTGTCTACTACTTTTTTCAGGCAAATTCTAAAGGTTGTCCACAAGTCCCCGACTGTTGCCATGATCGCAGCGGTACGACACTGCCAAAAGTCCTTTTAATTAAAATCTGTTTCGAAAAATAGACCAAAATTCCTTAAAAGATATTTTGAAAATTCCATTAAACTTTTACGTAAAATTAATCTAGCAGAACTTGCATTATTTGTGAAAACATCGTTTGAAGATCGTTGAAAAGAAATTGTAAAAGAATTTGCGAAGAAACGACATTTCGACGCATTGCTTAACACCTGTAAAATGCGATTTACAACAACAACAACAACTTTATTACATTTTTGCACATAATACAGTGTTACGAAAAATAGTATTGCGTGACTAGCGTCACTGTCTAGAAGCTTCGCGAGAGTTCGTAGTTTGTTTATATTTAGGTTTGTACGTAAGGGTTTCTAAATCTGTATGTTTTGTAATCTTTCTATAATTAGATTGATTACTATTTTAGAAAATTCTAGAAGTTTATTGTGAGAGTATATAAGTAGACGAGTCCAAGCGGAGTGTTTTTCTAACTAGTTTTTCACAAACGAAGAGAGTTGGCGTTAGCTATGTCTAGTCAAGTGTGACAGAAGCAGTGTTTCTTCAACGTGCTGTTCAGAGTTTTAGTTCGTGGAAACTATGTTCATTTTGGAATAAATCTTCTTGTTGTTGTTCCGACAACCCTGCGTTCAGTTTACTTTGCAAGCTACCTTTCCTCAAAACGTTCGAACTCGTAACATATAGTAATAACAGACCTGGCACCGCAGGTAGCGAAAGCTAATCGAGGCGGGCCAGGAAAATAAAAATAAATGAAATCTGCTAACCTTTGTTTAAAGGAAAAAGAAACAAATTACAGAAAAGGCAAAAGAAGAACTACTTAAGAGAAACTCGTACTGCACTAGTTCATTTAGGCTACATAGCAAATGCGAAAAATCTGGGACAAACCGGGATCGGATTTTAGGTCGATTTTAGGTCGCATTTTTATTGCTGTCCACACTTTTGGATTCATGAGCTGACGCGACCAGTTTAAGTGCATGGCTTAAACGCGAGTGCTCTGAGATAAAAACCCTTTGCGGCCTCCTTAACTTAGTCTTCGTGCTCCGCGATCCTAAAGAACTACCACAAACACCATAATTTACCACAAACGACGGTAATTTAGGCCTACTATTTACAGGTCGCATTTCAGTCGAATTTGATGCAGATGAAGTTCATGATTCAAGCAATGATATTCAATTAAAGCGATTGTCTAATTGTCTCAGTCTTTATTATAGGCTGTTGTCTAAAAATAGTTGGTAAAAGTTAAGAATCCGATCCCACCAACGCGTCGGCCATCACGTCGGCCAACGCGTCGGTCGACTGTCGGTCGACTGTTGGTCGACTGTCGGCCGACGCGTTGGTGGTGCGTCAGTGGCGTGTCGGTGACTCATTTGGGCCTTATTGATCTGTTGAACACCTTAACATACCTTTTTCAAACTGAACGGAAATGTCTTTGACAGAAAACTTTCACTTCGATATGAAAATAAGAAATTTACTTTTGACTGCCATCTTGTATTTCATAATATTAGAACCCAGTTCCCATTATGACAAGTGTTATTAGAACCCAGTTTTCACTCTGGCAAACGCATGGCATCTTCTAACGCCATCGGCAACAGCCTCTTCGCGATGCGAAGTCGTTTCACAAACGGCAACAGATCGCCCAGCTGCCTTTGCCACTCCTGCTCGATCCTTTTAACTGAAAGTTTCGGGTTTCTCCTTTAGGAGCCACCACATATTAAAAAGTCAATGATCAATAAAGAGTTTAAACTTCCCAATCCTTTATAATGAACGAAAAATAAGCATGTCGGTCGACTTGCAAATCAACTCCCCGCTTTGGTAACCGACCCTTTCCAAAACATCGAGAAGACCTAGGTACTAGTGTTTCATTTTAAAAATGGCGGCTATTTGCCTATCACGTTTTCGTCGTTCCTTATGAAGTTGTTCTTGCTTTCAACTGAAAGAAATAACAAAATTCTAAAGAGTAGAGTCTGTAGTGTGCATGTCGACCAAAGTGTCAGTAATGTGTCGACCAACGCATCGGTAGTGTGTCGGCCGTTGCGTCGGTAGTGTGTTGGCCGACGCGTCGGTAGTGTGTTGGTGGTGTGTCGACCGACGCGTTGGCCGACGTGTTGGCCGACGCGTTGATGGGATCGGATTCTTAACTTTTACCAAAAAGTTGATTTCCTGAATTAGTCTGAATTACATTCATTGTGTCAGCTAGGATTACCAGTCAGTATATTTTAATGAAGTTGAACTCTTGTGAGCATTAAGAGAAAAGTAATTTTGCATGCGAAAGATGTAACAGTTGCATAACTTGCCAAATTACATTATAATCAAGAAAGGCTGGAGGGCAGAAATGAGTAAATCAGTGAAAATACAAGCTTATTATATTGTAAATATTATACCTCTTTGAGCAGAGTAAACTTCCACTTCATACAGTGCGAATGCAGTCAAAGAAGGCAGAGTCAAGGTTACATGTCTTCCCAACACGCTGGGCCAGCAGAGGGCGCGATATCTGCGATTTCCCCTGTAGATACGATCTTCAACAGGCGCTCGACATTCCTGACCTTTTTCAGCTGATCTTGAGGCTAAAAAAGGTGTGAATACAAATCAACATAACTGCACACCAGATCTATGAGTCACTCCATGAAATGATGGCACAAAAAGTTTAAGTAATTCATTTCAGCGGATTCATGAGATTCTCGTTAGAGTTCATTCTTGGTTATGTTTAGAATGCTTTAAACGTTTTTTCTTTTTCATTTTTTTAGTTGAAGTGTTTCGGATTGTGGCAATAAGAGCAAGTAAAACTACAATAGTTTTAAACCTCTACTAACTATGTTTACATCTAGTTTTAAAACAATTATACATTCCAGGCAACATTTGCGTTTAATGTTTATTCATTCATTCGGTGGACATTATGGAGTGATTTACAATAACTTTTGGCTTTCAAACCGAAAGTTAACAAGAGAATGATAATATTATTTCCCTACTGACGAAGTAGGGAAATAGTGCTTTTGTGGCTTGACATCTGTCTCTAAAACAATACTTGATTAAACAATAATTATTGAATTGGATTTTTGTGATATGCGTGAAGAAACAAGCTCCTGAAGCGGAACCCACTTTCCTTGACTTTATTCTGCATGTCACAAAAAATCTCTTTCAAAAAGTGGTTATTATTTCTCTTTGCTCTATAAAGAGCCTTAAAAGCATTAATAAATAGAGGATGATATTACATGACCGCCGGGAATACGAACTTGTCTTTATCTTAGGGTGCTTTCCCTTTGTCAGAACTACCCGGCCAGACACATCAGTTTGCAAAGAAAATGCAACAATTAGAAGGAACACTTGCATGATAACCCCTCGCATTCTTCTGGAGGAGTATCTGTCATCCTCAAAGTGTGTTAATTTAAAGGCGTTGTAGAGTTAGTCCTTCCAAATGCCTAGTCTGGCCGGTCAGTTCTGTCAAATGGAAAGTGTCCTAAGAGTGCTGATAGTACATCTCACGACGGTCAGTGCAGAAAACGAGTGAGAGATACATCAGCGCAAGAAGAAAAAAATCGTATCCCCGCGCGGTCATATACCACGTTCTGTTTACTATACAGATAATAACAATCCAAATCCGAGACATATCAGTTTTTATTCATTTTAAAAGCATCGAAAATTGATCACCTTTACTGAAGAAAGCCGAAGGTAGCTTCACTGTCTTCGTATCTTACAGTAATGACATCAACAGCCACATGAATTCACGCATGAACAGGATGCACTTATATTATGGTATGAAGATATATTATTATATCTGTAACTACGACGACATCAATATCCTCACATGTGAATGATAACAGTGTCTTATGAAATTCATTAATAATTCATGTGGGGAAAACAAAAAAATGTTTGATTAATCAATATCTGTATATCTGATACAGAATTCTCTTATTTACATAAACAGAACATGCATAATAAAAGAATTAATCATCTGGAAGGCAATCATATCGAATCTATCGCTCTGCTGGTATAGTTAGAATGTTAGTTATTAATTGATCATGTATATATACATATAAAATTTTTATTTATTTATTTATTTCACTTTTCTCGGCGTATTACCATGTATTTGCTAGGGGCCTAATCAGCCTCATCAACCCGAGTTGAAATAAAGTTACTTACGTTTCTTTCGATTTTCCCTGTAAAATGTCTTGAATCATCAAAAATATCTAGTGTGCATTAACACTTTAATGCTGACGTTTAATAAGTCATAAACATATGTTACAGATTCATCTTGCACGACGAAGATATCAAATTTCATGAACAAGAAACTGAATCCCGGTATATCATCGACATCTATACATGATAAATAAATTGTTGTCATCATCATCATCATCATCATCATCATCATCATTTTATTTCAATGTTTAAATTTAACAAATTGAAGAAATACACAGCCCGCACATAGCAAAGATAATCGAGGCGGGCTATGTAACTTACAATCAAGTTAATAGTAAAACAGGTAAAGAAATAAAGAACCAAAATAAAAATAAAATAAATAGGTATACAGGGTGTTTCAAAAGTTCGTTCCGATATTTTGTTGCCTTATATTTCAGTAATTACTACAACTACCTCTTGGAAAATTAACTATGTTATTCCTTGTGGATTTTACATCGATTAACTTAAATATTAGTAACCAGTATGGCCTCTTTTATTTTAAATGATATTTTCTAAGCGGCAGGGCATAAAAACGCGTGAGCTCATTAATCGTGTCTAGAGTTGGCATTTTTTCGCCCAAACCTTAGTCTCCTTCTCAGCTAGTGCAGTGTTTCAGGGGCTTGGTCTTTGTACGTTGTCTCGTCAATGATGTTCAGATCAGGCAAGTTTGCCGGCAAGTCGACCATGGGTATAAAAGTTTGGCAAATTTTTCTGACACCATGTCTGATCCACCTTTGAAGTGTGGGCCGGCGCTCTGTCCTGCACGAAGGTCATTGCCTTCTTTGAGCTAAACAGCTGTCTTTTCGTCGGTCCTTTTGTAACCTGCTGCCTTGAGGTTAGTTGACGGTTTCACTTCTGTTTTCTAGAATTTCTTTGATTTAGTACATGGAGGTCTGGCTACTGGGTAAGACAGGGGCGTAGCTAGGATTTTTCAAAAGGGGGGTCACATTCTCCCATACCCTAGGTACTTACTGGTCATCCACGGTGTTTTTGGTGAAAGTGAAAATTTTTCGGATGAGCAGCGAGTGCAACCTATAAAATGGCTGAATACTATCGATCGCAGACGTCCTTGGACAAGGGCGACAAGGGCATTGATTTCAGTCTGCGGTTAACAAAATATCATCACGTGCTAACACTTTTGTGCCTCTGTGGTTTGGAAAGAAACAACCTGAAGAAAATTTTTCACCTGCTTCTTATTTCCTCGGACAAGACTTTTCCTGGGTTACCTGTAATAGCTTCGGCCGGTCTTACTTGCCGTCAACACCGTCTCGCGCTTTTCTCTTTGGGGAGAGCAACAGAAAATAGAGTCACGACATCGGTATTTCCGAGACCGCAGAGCCACAAAAAGTGTTATCACGTGATCAGAATTTTTTTAACTTAAGACTGAGGCAGCGTTTACACGAATGCGGTTTCATTTGTAACCGCGTAGTTTCGATGCCAGTCACATCTTCTGTTTACACGACACCGATCGAAACTGTTGCCGAAACCGTGTCGATTTGAAACCCCTGCCAAAGGTGGAGCGTTTTCAAAACGATGCAGTTTCATCTGTTATGTAAACAGTGAAACCGCATCGATTTGAATACGGTTACTATTTTGGTGCGAAATTTGCATTGTTCAATTCAAAATAGTGAATTTAGCACATAGTGCAGCACTCACTTATAACATCACGACTTTGATTTTCTGGCGAAAACGGTTTCGCATCGATTTTGACGCGGTTTCGAAGTCATGGAACCGTGCCGATGTGAACCGCTTTCGTGTAAACTCTGCCTGAAATCAACGGTCTGTGAAGTGGGCTGAAAAAAAGCCCTTGTCCACGGACGTCTGAGATCAATAGTACATGAAGCAAGTTGCAGATGACATAAATTTCTCTGTTCTAGTCTCACAGATATGGTTTGTATTATGTCGTTGACTGCCACAAGGGGGGAGGGGGGTCACGGGCACCCCAGGACCCCCCTGGCTACTCCCCTGAAAGATGTTTAACTTCGTCAGACCACAACCCGTCATTTGACGAAGTCTACGGCAACGACAGCGCCAAAAAGCAGTAATATTATTGGTCAAAGGAACCAAAATGATTGTAATGTACGTGCGTCACGCACTTTTGTACGTTCCTGTCCCGTACTCGTCAAAACCACTACGTGAAATGACAAAAATTTAAGGTTTTGACGACAACGTGGACAAACTACAGTGAATCTTTCAGTCTCAAATTTTACTTCAAATCCGTCCATTTCAATCCATTTATAGGACACTTCGCCCATATTGTATAATATAACCAAGATGGAATAATCATGAAATACTTAGAACAGCTCAAACTTGTAATTTGAAGTGACGCTTTCGTCGCCGTAGCCGTCGTGGTTTGTTTCAACTGGTATGCCGGGGGAACGTCGCACTCCTGAGAGCCCCATACGATTTGGTTTTCTGGATTCGGGCAGAGACCGGCTTTCTTCCAAGCTTCTCGACAGTTCCAAATACACGGACAAGAAGAGCGTTCATGGCTTGTCGTGTTCCTTACGATGTGTCAGGAATATGCTCATTCCAACTAATCAAGTTCTCTGGTGATGTCCATCCCAATCCATAAAAAGTTCCCCTGCGGCGAATGTCAGAAGTCCGTCCGAAGTAACCAGGACGCCATTTTGTGTGCCACGTGCGATCAATGGTTTCACGCAAGATACATAGGTATGAGCAAGCAATATTATTTGGAAAACCATCACCTTGATTGGGAGTGTGCTTTTTGTTCTCTCCCTAAACTCAGCGGTTCTTTTCTCGACCAAACCGGACTGAATGAGACTCTAACAGAGGTGAACAGCACTCACAATGATCTTAATTATGATATCGCAGTTTCGCTAAACAAAGCGTACTCTGGGGATGACGATGAAAATTATCTTCAACAAGCTGCCCAACTTCTCAACTCCTTAACTAAGGACTTAAAAATTGCTCATCTGAATGTCTGTAGTATCCGCAACAAGATCGACGAGCTAAGAGTACTACAAAGCATTTGTCGTTTCGATATAATTGCCATAAAAGAAACGCATCTGGACAGCTCAATTTCTAATAGCCATTTGAACATAGATGGGATGAAGATCTTCCGCCGGACAGGACAGGACTAAATGCAAGGGAGGTGAGTGAATGTATCATGTTCTGTGCTGAATATTTGAAGGTGACAAATGGTAAAGATTTGGCCTCAAAAGATCTTGAGGCAATTTGGGTCCAGATTAAATTTCCTACTACTTCTACATTATTGTCAGTTATTTACAGATAGGACTGACTTGAATTTCCGAACTTCGAGGACATATATGGTGTCTTTGAGAAGGCGTGGATGAAATCTGACACTATCATTCTACTTGGTGATTTTAACTGTGACCTTCTAGGTATTGACAGCAAAACAGAATCTGAAATTCATCCTAAAACGAGAAGACTGTTGACCTTGTTTCAGCTTTTCGACATGCAAAACATTGTCAACAAGCCTACAAGGATCACACCTGGATCAAGCACATTAATTGATTTGATAGTTACAACAAAGCCCAACTTAATCAACCGCAAAGGCGTTCTACCTTTGGGACTTTCAGACCATTGCCTAATTTATGCAGCTCTTAATTTTAAGCTCAAAAGGCCGCCGCCAAACGTGATAAATGTTAGAAACTACAAACAGTTTCAGGCTGATCAATTCCGGGCTGATATTATAGCTGCGCCATTTCAAGTAGCTCAGGTTTTCGAGGAAAAGGGTGATGTTCTACGGGCTTGGGACAAGTTATTCAAAAATATCTGCGATCTACATGCACCTATGAAGCGCGTCAAGACCCGAAGTCAATCTTCTCCTTGGATAAACAATGAGATCAGACGAAAGATGAATTTAAGGTTTAAGTTGTTTAAAAGAGCGGTTAGCACTAAAGACCAAGAAATTTATGCTAGGTACAAGAAAGTAAGAAATGAGATTACATCTCAGATAAGAATCGCTAAGGCACAGTACTTGAACGACAAGTCAGCTGAAGCTAAGTCTGCAACGGCTTACTGGAATTTAATTGCGGAAGCGACAAATGCAGTCAGAAAAAATAGAATTGGTCCATTAAAGAGGGAGGATGGAAGCCTTGCCGTGAATGATACAGAAAAGGCAGACTTTTCTAATATCGGTACTAGACTTGGACAAGCCAATTGCTATTTTCCACAGCAGAGCGACTGATATCACCGTCTGCGAGGATACGGTCTGGCGCAGACTAAGACCTATTAAACCGAATAAATCAGCAGGTCCAGACGACATTCCACCAAAATTGTTAAAACTAGCTGAGCCTGCTATTGTCTCACCCTTGACTAGCTTATTCTCATTCTGCGCAAACCTCGGAGAAACCTTCACCGATTGGAAGAAAGCTCGCCTGATTCCGGTGTACAAGAAAATGATGAAGCTGGTTTTCTGGATTCGGGTGATGAACTTGATACTTACAACACTAATCTGTAAATAAGAAGGTCTCCCAATCCTCCGCCGTGAGCTTGGAGTATTTCCTGGAAAATTTCAAACGAGGACTTCTTTGCTTCTCACTTAACAGTGGTATCTTCTTTTTTCGCTTGAACGCTTTCTACCCTTTGTTGGTCATATATCTCTATGCCGTTGTGTTCCAAACGTTGATATTGTGATTTTTAACAATCTTTCTTGTTGAATTATTAAGCTTATACATAGCTTTCTCGATTACATTTCTTGCATAGTTTGTCAAAACAGACGGCCGTCCACTCCTTGGTTTGTCTTCGAAGGATTTTCTTTTTGACCACTCGTTCATCTATCGTTCGGCCTTTTTAAACAATTTGGCAATTTCTTTGACTGAATAGTCAGAATACCGAAAAATAGCTGCCTGAGCTCTAGCACAAACAGTGACTGCCTGACAGTGACTGTGATTTACGTGAAAGAGCAGAGAAAATCCAAAACAAAGGTAATAAATTCGAACAGGCAATGTGCGGTGAAAATATGACGGGACAAAGCACGCGCGCTTGCACATTGGGCGCGAAATTTCAAAAGTATTGTCATGTATTCAAATCTTAGAATTGAAATTCCTTTGAACAATTATTTAGATAAATTTACTAACTGAATCAGTTTCAATTTGCCTAAAATTACATTAAATTTTGCGACAAAATGCAATTTTCAATCGGAAAGAACTTCTGAAACACCCTGTACACACACATTCACAGATAGCTAGCATTTACGACATGAAACCATATATAGTTAATCGAGGGACTGGTTATGAAACCTTAGAACCTTCAAAAGCGAGAACAATGTTGTCGCAATCGATGTTGAATTGACCGTGACCCTGCACAATCTTTTGTTTTCGCTTCGCACGGGTTTGCAAATTAGTTGCGCATAATTTAATCGAAGGATTTGATTGGTTATCTTCTCGAAAAAAGGTGCGTTTTGTGCAGGGTCAAGGCCAAAAATACGGACAAAAACATGAAACAAAGGAACTTGTCGAGTTTCATAACCATCTTCATGCATTAACTATGATGAAACATAAGAAAGTAATAATGATAACTAAGGTGTGATTAATGATAACTAGTAATTTTTAAGATTAACGTTGAGACATCAACATAATCATCCTCATTACCAAGCACTGCAAGTAAAAATGGGTGAATTTTGTTTTTAAGTTTGCGCAAGTCAGGCTTCAGGCAATCCCATAGCTTAGCTCCAAAAATGGAAAGCGAATTAAGTCGAATACTCACTCTTGATATATTAACATGTAAGTTACCAACATCAGAAAATCTAGCGTTATATGAATGAACGCCGGTCGGATGAACAGGTGAAAAGATCACAGATATTCTGAGGCGCAGAATTAGTAGATATGTCATGCATAAAAGAACATACTGTTTCAAAATAAAGCAGTTTGAGGGGTAAAACATTAGCGGAGACAAACGAAAGAATAGCATGAGATCTATTACCAGCCGAAGAGCTCGTTTCTGTAAGATAAAGATCTTCCTCAAATAAACCTGTGCAGCTTGGCCCCAGGCAGCAATTCCATAGTAAGTAGATGGGAAAATCAGAGAACGGTAAATTTTGATTAAAGGGACGGAGTGCCTGAATCGTGCATTCAAAAACTCATTAATAATTCATGACAACAGCCTAACAGTCTATCAAAACACCGATAAAACGTCACGTGTATGAGCTTTATATCCTGATAAAACACTCCTCGTTAGTATTCTTTATATAAAGAATACTAATAAGGCACAGCTTGTTTTACTTGTATGCTAATATTCACCTCTCACAATTTGAACCATTTTTTTTAGTTCAGAGGGACACGCTCTTTGTGGAATGTTTTTGAAGCCGTTCAAAAAACTCGCAGCACGTGTTTTAACGGGTTTCAAAACACCAATAAAGCACTGCTGCTTGTTTTTTAACCTTTACATAATTCTAATAACTTTGCTAATTTTAGAGGCAATATAATCGGTATGATAAGTTCAGGTCAAGTTTTTATCGATGAGCATTCCCAGGAACTTTACATAATCTTTACATTCAAGAGAAATATCACTATTTAAATTATTTAATACATAACAGAACTTATACTGTCACTTACTGTGTCAGTATAGCGCGTGAATGCGAAGTGAGTTACTCCTGCTGCGTCTTCAGGCCAGGACTTCGTCCCTCGGTCAAAACAGCACAGGAATCCGAAAAAATGCTTTTTAATGCGTTTAAGCCTTGAAAAAAATTGTCTGGAACAGTAAAAACTGTTTTCAAACTGTGGATAAATTACTGCACAAGAAAGCTGAACTGAGCTATCCTCCTTCTTCTGATGTGGATTGAGCCAAGAGATTCGCAGATTTCTTTAATAGCAAAATATCCGTAATAACCTCTCTAGTGATGCTTGCGATGCGGCACCTTTCCAGTTGACCAGCTTTGAAGAGGTGTCGGTTGAAGAAGTGAATCATCTTATCAAGACTGGTTCTATAAAGTAGTGTGCTTTGGATCCATTTCCTGTGTGTGTGCTCAAATTCTGCCATTTTGACCTTCTGCCCGTGATTACTAAAATGATCAATCTTTCGTTGGAGACAGGAACTGTTGAGGATGTTCTCAAGGAAGCGCTGTTGATCCCTTTATTGAAGAAGGTGAATTCTGACTTTGAGGTTTTTAGTAATTTTAGACCGATTTCGAATCTAATGTTTACTTCCAAATTAATTGAAAAGGCTGCTGCTCATCAGTTAACTAGCTATACTTTAAGAAATGATCTAGGTGAAGTTTTCCAGTCTGCATACAAGAAATTGCATAGTACTGAAACAGCTTTGCTTAGAGTTCAAAATGATATCCTGCGAGCTATTGATAGTCGCCGCTCTGTTCTCCTTGTTCTGTTAGATCTATCTGCAGCCTTTGATACCGTTGATCATTCTATTCTTTTCCAGCGATTGTCACATCGTTTCGGTATTAAGAGCAAAGCACTTTCCTGATTTAAATCTCAACTCACTAATAGAAAGCAGTTTGTGATGGTTCGGGATGGAAAGTCCACTAGTCCAGATCTTTTTTGTGGTGTACCTCAAGGCTCAGTCTTAGGACCTATTTTGTATTAACTGTACACGTCACCGTTGGCGGACATAGTTAGATTTCATGGGATGTGTTTTCTCTTCTACACGCAAATTTATCTTTCATTTGAGTCATCTTCGATGGTTGACAAACTTTCTGCTCTTTCCTGCATTGAGGCCTGCATTAGTGATATGATATAAATAAGTGGATGCTATCTAATAAGCTTAAGCTTAATAATAGTAAAACGGAGGTGCTAGTCATTGGAGCGCCACACCGCCCTCACCAACAGTTTGATCTCAGTTTACTTGTTGCCGATGAGCATGTAGTACCTACTTCATCCGCGAGAAATTTGGAAACCGTCTTCGATGACAACATGACACTTGAGTCTCACGTCGCTGCTATTTGTAAATCTGCTTTTTTTCACATTAGGAATATTGCTAGAATTAAGCGATATTTGTCTCAAGCGAATATTGAGACTCTAATTCACGCGTTTGTTACTTGTAAGTTGGACCACTGTAATTCGCTACTTATTGGCTTCACCTTCAGAATTGTGCTGCTTGGTTGGTTGTTGGTGGTCGTAAATACGACCCAGTTACGTCAGTGTTACGTCAGCTTCATTGGCTACCGATTGAGAAGCGTATAGTTTACAGGATAAATTGCTCCCAACCCATAATGCTCTGCAATGATTTAGTTCCCCTCTATACATGTATGTGTGATAGGCTTGAGCTTCGTATTCCTACTCGCAGGCTTCGATCATCTGATAATTATGTTTTAAATGTTCATCGGTACAATCTCAAGAGTTATGGTGGTAGAGCTTTTTCCGTTGCAGCTCCTAAATTATAGAATAATTTGCCACTAGATATAAGCCCTAATGTGAATGTGTGCATGTTTAAATCTAAGCTTAAGGACTTATTTGTTCAAGTATATAGTTATTATTGACACGTTTTTTTTTTTCTTGGATCTAGTTTTTACTTTTGATTTTTATTTTTGTAAAGCGCCTTTGGACACTGGATAAAGGCGCTACAAAAATGCCTACTTATTATCATTATTTCTTGAATTAACCAACTATACAATTTTGTCTCATTTCTATGAAATAAATTTCAAATAACCAAATATATCCGCAATCTAGAATACGAGAAAGGTCATCACTATATAGTAGGCCTAGTTGTCATATATATCATATATCTTTATTTACCCTCGGATTTTTAGAGTAGCTTGGTGTAGCTAATTTCTCCGAGCATTTACCCCCCCCCCCCCCCAACCATGATACACCATAGAAGACAGACCACAACACCGGGCACTACATGCCCTACTCTTTGCGACAAGTGTGCGGGTTCTTTTACGTCCCACAGGATTATGACCATTGAAGGGTTGTGAGACGGGACCTCCGGCTTATCGTCCTTATCCGAGAAGACTAGAAAGTCTAACCATTTGCAGATGTAATTACAAAGGCAGCACTTTCTCCTCAATTATTTAAAGACCCTGAGTGTTGGTCCGGGAGTTGAACTTACGACCTCCCGCGTGACAGCCCGGTGCTCAACCAACTGAGCCACCGGTGCGCGCACACATCCCACTTGTTGAAAGATGTTCAAAAATTCAGATGAAAATTAAGGTTAAAAGACAACGTAGGTATCGATAATAGCCGTTAATTAACTTCAAGATCATACAACTTAATACAAGTCAAAACCAAGTGTGAAAGAGAATAAAATTCAGTTCCCATTCGCTGTTGCCAAACCTTGAATTTCGAAAAAAGAACTGGAGGGGAGATCTCGACTTTAACTACCAAAAATAAAAATGGTGATAAAGCACTTTAACTTGTTTTAAAACGAGTCTGGTTAACTATGTAGCTGTAAGTAATGCAAGCTTTGAAACACATAGCAACGTTCTGTAAAGGTTAATGCCACGAAGAGCCAGCTTATTTGTGAATGATGCTAAAACAAATTTTATTTTATATTTTTAAAGCATGACAGTAACTACAAAATTCTCAGTTATCATTTTAAAATTAAAACGTTACTCAGATGATTAAAAGGTAACTGAATACTGTCCGATTCTCAGCTCTGAGTTATTCGCTGTCTCAATGCTTCAATGCCAAAAAGCCAAATAAACATAATTTTACCCAGTTATTTTGTTTGGTAGATCAGACCCCATTTGCTCAATAATTGCTGTATCCAGTGGATAGGACGCTATCCAAAATATAAAATATAGTTCACGTTGAACGTTGGGAGGCTCGGTAGCGTCATGGGTAGTGCGCTCGACTTCGGAGTGAGTGCCCAGGGTTCGGGCCCTGGCCGGGGACATTGTGTTGTGTTCTTGGGCAAGACACTTTACTCTCATGGTCCGGCAAATTTAATGGTGGGGGTAGCCCTGCGATGGACTAGCATCCTATCCAGGAAGGTGTGGGGGAGGGGAGGGGGAGTAGAAATACTCCTAGTCGCTTCATGCTACAGAAACCAGGATAAGCGCCGGCCTAATGGGCCCCTTGGATTGTAAGCAGACTTTACCTTACG
>NC_090893.1:40554585-40604585 GCF_036669925.1 Montipora capricornis
TGATAATATAAAACAACTACAATGTTTGGGTTGCATGACAATGTGTGACATTATAATGGCCAAAGTAGTTTATATACCATTACCAAACAGGATCAATCAATCAAAAGTGAAAAATGCTTTTAGACTTACGTGCAGAAGCAGGCATATCTGCTTGGCTTGGGCTTGGAGTAGAGACTACTACAGGTTGGGTCCCTTTCAAACAAAAACATAAACAATAACTACAATTATTGTACCATGTGAATACATGTATACCTGATAGTTCTACACAGATGAACAATAGTAATATGAATACAAAGTTTATATAGATAACTGAAACTGACCTGTGGCACCAGCTACCCTTGTTTCGTCGTCCAAAGACCCAGTTTGTGCCACAGATTGCTTTTCTGTGTTACTTTCTTCATCACTAACCAAAGAAAAAAAGGTATTGAAGGAAAGCACAAACAAAATGTACATGTACGTGGAATTTTATTATATTACCTACAAAAATCATCTACTGTGTCTACTGTGCGAAAGCGACATCGTGAAAAAACAAAATAACAACGACTTCGAATGTTACCACTTCATATGGTTGATTGTTGTTGCTGGTTGCTCGATAGCAACGGAATGCACTTTCGATGACATACGATACTTCGGCTTCGCATCCAAGCACATGCAGAATTTCTTTGCATCGAAGAGCTAAAAAAGCCTTCCTTACCGAGATAAACGGCTATTTACCACAATATGTGAACTTGAAAGTATATTTTTACGAAATACGTAAGAATTCATAGGTAACGAGACCAAATGATTGAAATTTTCCCGCAATTCTTGAACAGATGTTCATGGCGTATAGATTTTGACTACAAACTAGGAAATTTCTCTGAGTCACTTACCTTGCAAAATCATCGTCAAGACCGAGCTGCGTGTTTAGGACGAATTCTTCATCACTGGAAATGCCTCCAGCGTAGCTATCAGCGTCCGAATCCCAACCACTTTCGACCAAAGCGGCAATCTCTTCTTCAGTAAGGTACCGACGCCGGCTCGCCATCGTAGTGTTCACAAGTGGTTAAAGAGAAAATTACTCACGGATGAAATATGCAACTGATGCCAATAAAACGAGGCATGTGATTGGCTTATTCTATGATCCTCCATTTTGGACAGTTTCAGAGCTCCCGGATGAAAAATTAATTTTTTACGATCTTTTTGACGTCATGGGTCCCACAGAACCCAAATCCCCTGCGCGGGTCTTCAAAGAGTTTTCGTGTAATATCATGTCTCCAGCTCTTTCTCTTAATTTAAATTCATCTGTTACGCTTGGTGCCTATCCTTCAAAACTTAAGATTTCTAAAATAACGCCAATATATAAAAGTGAAGACGAAACTGACCCTTCTAATTATTGGTATTGACCAATATCTCTTTTGTCTAATTTTAATCGGGTCTTTGGAAAACTATTATATTACCGGATGAAGGAATTTATTGACAAAAATAATCTAATGTATTCCTCGATCAGGTCAATCATGAAATATTACTCGATAACTCGAACTTTTATGGTTTCCGGGGATTGATAAATCATTGGTTTCAATCATATCTAAAAAATAGACGCAAACAATTCAAATTGGAGAGTGTTCATCAACGAAACTTATTTCTCCCTGTGGTGTGCCCCAGGGATCGGTCCTAGGGCCTCTTCTATTTTTACTTTACATAAATAACATTCACCTCAGTTCCGATCAACTAAAATTTTATCTCTTCATAGATGATACTTATATATTTTATGCTGATAGGAATCTCAAGGCGGTCGAACAAACTGTTAATATGCAGAGTTAAAGAACGTATATGATTGGTTGACTACACTAAGTTGACATTGAATACAAAAATTTGTAATTTTTCGTAGATTGTGAAACAAACAAAAGAGTCAGCTTAGAGCAAAAAAGTTATGTCAAATACCTAGGTACCGGTATTTTAATCGATCAAAATTTGCCACGGAAAAGCCATGTTGATTCTGTTATCATAAAAATAAGTAAAACCATAGGGATGATTGCAAAGGTAAGGTACTTCATTCCATCTACTGTCCTTATAAATATTTATAATTCTTTAAAGTGCCTATCACCTCAACACACTTTTCCAGTATATTTATTCTTCGAAATCGTTCTAAATACATCGTGTTCTTTTTAGAACCTGTTGATTGAAATTTCACATGTTTGTTGGGGTTTGAAAACGTGAAAAGTGGTCATAATTTGATCCATAAGCGAGCAGTGAAGCGGAGTGGGTTCAATACCGGGTTGACGTCACAAACTTCTTTGCATTGAGATAAGAGACCCTATTCATGATAGCCGCCATGTTGGATTTGCCTTTATCATGCAAATTAGCTACACACTTCTGAGGGGGCAAACAACGCAAGTTCGAGAGGTTACAACGAACATCTTAGCCACACAGATGATTTGTTTTACGTTCATTGAATGTTTATCACCTAAGTAGTAAAATAGAATGCTTACACAAGTTACTTCGATGTTTTTTTAGTGAAAAATGAGCAGATAACGAAGTAGAAAGTCAAAATGACGGAGGTTATCAAAAGATATAAAATTATTTTTAGCAAAGGTGAAACAACTAAAACTACAGGCTTTGTTACCGACGTGGTTGCGCGTGTTTCCTCTCTTTCCCTCAACAATCGAGGCAGAACTTGGAAAACTTAGGACTTCCCGTAGCCGGCAAGAAAAACAGCAACTAAATCTTTATTTAAATATAAACTTTCCAGGCAAATAACTTGTTTCACTTTCAAAATTATATCGTCATAGCCAGCCGAAAGTAGCGCCTGCTGAACACACATCTCAGAAACTCGAGCGCCATTTTGAAACCAACAATTGTTCAACTTCACCTTCCCCCGGATGGTATTTTATCGTCCTCTCGACCAAATGTACTTGAGTACCCACCCACCTTTCGGGTTTTGGATGGATAGATGGTCACGTGACCAGCCGCAACCAGGGTCTCTCTTCAAACGACCAAGGGAGGCAGAGAAGAGAGACCCTGGGAACGAGGTTGATTCTTTGAAAACAGCGATGCAAATTAATTTGTGACGTCAATCCGGTATCGAACCCATTCCCCTTCATCGCTCGGTTAAGGATCAAAGTATGACCACTTTTCCCGTCTTGTAAAGCCGTTAAAAAAATAAAATGGCAATCAAAAGGTTCTAAAAACAACAAGATGTATTTGAGATAATAAATTAAGTGGAAAGGTGCGTTGAGGTGATAGACACTTTAATTTTACCTTATGTAGGTTATGGACACATTGCCTGGGGCAATACTTCCAATGCTTATTTAAACAAAATCTTGGTTCTTCAAAAGCGAGACAGTGCTGCGCTTATTCTATTTTGTTTATTTTTTTGCGCTTATTCTATTTTGCTTATTCTATTATGCCATCACTTTATTTGTCAAAGCACAAATTCTGCCTGTTACTTTCCTATATTATGAAGTCGCAAGCAAAATAAATGTTTGATGTGCACAATCCAAGTGCCTAAATCAACATTGTGAAACTTCACACATTCATACCTACAATACTCGATCATCCAAGTCGCAGCTCTTTAGTACAAAATACTCTAGACTAAACTTACAAAAAAAGGCTTTTTCGCGTCTTGGTGTCAAAATTTGGAATAAGATACTGAATGAATTTAAATCATTATCAGAAAATTGCTTTAAAAAACAAATGAAAAAGTCTTTATTTCAGATCCTGAGTAATGAAGATTCTTATCTTGATATCGCAATTAATGTAATTTGTGATAATCCTGATTAGCTCAAATTGATATTTTGCCGTTACGTAGCAGAGGCCTGGTTTTGAGCAGCAGGTGCTTGGAGTGCCACGTGATTGTGGTTTGTATTTGGCGATCGTTTAGCGAGTGAGGCATTCTACGGTTAGCCCTCGCCGCGTGCACAAGTCCTACTTGTTGTTTTTTGTTCTATCGAGCTGAATTAGTGTTTAATGCCTTCGTTAGGCGGTATATGTTAGCGTTCATTTACATTGTAAGTCGTGTCTTTCAATTAGAATTCCCTAGAACCCCGAGGGTCGCACCACTGCCTTGGTCGGGGGTACACGTTCCCCGCTTTTTTCCACCTGCTGGTTTTTTTAGGGGTTTTCATGTCCGGCTCTGGTGCATTGCTTTTCTCTTTATTTTAGAATTGATGTATTAATATTCTTGTACCTATTCCAATGCTTAATAAACTGCACGGAGGGCTTGGCTGGCCAACGCGCCCATGTATCCTAGCTTGAGTGTCCGGTTGAGTAGTGGAGGCAAAATTTACCTCTAAACTCAAAGACTGTACAATTAAAACAAATTGATCCACTTGCTTTTGTACCTAATCTGCTCCTATACTTTATTGATACATTATGCAACTATTGATGCATTTACCAGTTATGCTTCTCCTTATAATTTAATAATGTCTAACTCTTATTATATTATTATTCTCTATTTAATGATGTAACAAATTACGTTGATGATTGACCCGCCTCGAATAGCAAATCTGCTACCTGCGGGTCAACATGAACTTTCCTTAATTTTGGTAATGAAAAAATAAAATAAAAGCGTGTAAAAAGTGTGTAAGTGCAATAAATGTAAATGATAACTTTAGGAGGCAAGTTGGAATGTCGTCGAGACCATCAGCCTTGCCCACACGGATATAGTTCATAACTTTGCGCAGCTTTTTGAACCTGCTGTACTGCTCTCGATTTCACTTTCCTGGATGTTATGGCAGTACACCAAGATTTCTCTTGAGGGTTTTCATCAGCTGCTCAATGTCATAACTGATAGCCACCTTGGTGACGAAGTGTTTCGATGATGCGGCGTTGATACCCGTAACGTTTCTCCATACTGCTCTGCTCTGCGGTGCATCGTGAACACTAAATTTGTTAATCGTTGTGAATTGTTGTGAATCGTCACATTCCCATTGTCAAGAAAAGAGTAAAACGCAAATGCCTGCCACCTTGGATGAACAAAGAGATCATGCATCTTATACACCTGAGAGACCAGTTTAAATCATGTGCGAAATCAAATATTCTCGCCAGGTCAATGTATAAGAATTTACGCAACAAGGTGGTTAAAAAGATCGCGAATACTAAGGCAGCATATGTGAGAAATGAGATCATGGAAAACATGAACAATCCGAAGAAACTGTGGAAAATACTTAAGCAAGTTGCTCCAACCAAGCCAAGACCAACCAATTTTTCTTTATTGAAGTGAATGGCGAGCAAATCAGTAACCCTGTGGGAATTTCAAATGCTTTCAACGAACATTTTATCAACATTGAACATACCAATATCTCTGCTCCACACTGCATAGCCTCAAATGAACAAGATGCACGTCTTGCAAACTTTATTAAGTCCCACATTAGCGAAGCAACCGTGTTCCACATCCCGCCAATAAGCACACAACAAGTCATCGAGGACCTTAAGAGCATCCGCCCAAATAGCAAAGCAACTGGTCTCGATGGTATTGGAATAAAACCATTAAAGCTGGCATTAAATGCTATTGCTCCCTCTCTTACCCATATTTACAACTCAAGTATCGCAAGCGGTACTTTTCCAATTAATTTTAAACGAGCCAAACTGATTCCTGTTTATAAGAAGGACTCAGTTCACGACAGAAATAATTATCGCCCAATCTCAATCTTGCCAATTATCTCTAAACCTCTCGAGAGGCATGTGGCAAAATCGTATCTCGGGTACCTCACTTCAAACAATCTTATTCATAGAAACCAGTCGGCTTATCGACCACACCATTCGTGTGAAACTGCGCTCTTGAACCTCACCGATAACTGGCTTAAGGTTATGGAGTCTAGGAAGCGTGTGGATTCAGTGCTGCTGGATCTAAGCAAGGCATTTGACCTTGTAGAGCATGCTTTATTGCTATCCAAAATCGACAAATACCATGTCACCAATACATCTCAAGAATGGTTTAAATCATACCTTAGTAATCGAACAAAACGTTGCTGCATTAATGGCTCACTGTCTGATGCACTGGTGCTGGCCCGAGGAGTTCCGCAAGGGTCAAATTTGGGCCCAATACTATTCTCGCTGTACATTGACGATCTTCCAATTGGAATCTCTAACTCAAATGTCGACATATATGCAGATGACACTACCATATAGGAGACTAACAGTGACCCGCTGCTTATTCAGCGTGGTCTTCAAGACAGCCTAGACAGAACTAGTAGATGGCTATCTCTGAATAAGATGGCTCCGAACACGAGAAAGACTAAACATTTGATCATAGGAACTGTACAAAAACTGTTGCACTCTGGTAGTCCATCTCTTGATCTATCTCTTTGTAGCACTCCGATGGAAGTAGCCAAGGCATCTCTTAGGCGTTAAGATATACAAACATTTGAACTGGGATAATCATATCGATTTCCTAATTGATAAATTAAATTCTAGAATTTGCTTGCTTAAGAGAGCTAAGACATATCTTAATCATCGGCTAAGAAATCTATTATACAACCATTAATTCGGCCGTTATTTAAATATTGTCTCACTGTGTGGGGAGACACCAAAAATGAAAATTTTGGAGAGCATGCGTGAGCCCGACAAGGTCGGACGTGCATGGTTTCTGAGCGGAGCTTAAGTTCCCTTCTTTTATAATATTTCCTTGGTATTTTCGACCTAAATCACATCTTGGAGTGATGCTATGTGGTGCCAGTTTCAATGAAGAAGATTAGTGGGAAACATAAAATGGGAGAAAGAGGTTCATCGGAAGAAGAAGATAACGTTTAGAAACGATGCAATATGGCGGATAGTGTCGGGGAGGCACCAACTGCTGCAGCCACTCAGCCCGTAAACCTAACTGACATCAAGGAGTTGCTAGTTGACATCCAAATTACAGTTGCAACGATTCTCAGAGAAAACCAAGAACTGAAGCAAGAAATCCTAGAGCTGAAATCCGCCCTAAATGTCAATCAAAGGGAAACGGAGAAGCTTAAAACCCAACTTACCAAAGCCGAGAAAGCAAACGACACGTCGAGGGACGAGCTTAACCACATAAGAATGAAGACAAATCATTAGGGTCAAACCTGGACATAAGTGAATTATTATCCGATAAACTAAAATATTATCTCTTGGCAGATGAAACTAAATAAATATACTTTATGCTGATAAGAATCTCGAGGCGGTTGAACGAACTGTTAATGCAGACTTAAAGAACGTACATGATTGGTTGAGTAAAAATAAGTTGACATTGAATGCAAAAAATTCTAATTTGTAATTTTTCGTCCTCGTCACAAAAAATGCATTTTTTCCTTAAATAAGTATTTTAGATTGTGAAACAAGCAAAAGAGTCAGTTTAGAGCAAAAAAGTTATATCAAATACCGAGGTGTTTTAATCGATCAAAATTTGTCATGGAAAAGTCATGTTGATTCTGCTATCATAAAAAATAAGTAAACCTATGGGAATGATTGCGTCCAATGCGTCTAATGCTTATTATTTAAACAAAATCTTGGTTCTTCAAAAGCAAGTCCTGCGCTTAATCTATTTGCCGATCGGAGAGAAGATGCCATCCCTTTATTTGTCAAAGCACAAATTCTGCCTGTTACTTTCCTATATTATGAAGTCGTAAGCAAATTAATGTTTGATGTGCACAATCAGAGTGCCCCAATCAACGGTAACCAGTCGTTTCGCCTACTGCCTGTTCGCCTACGTTCAATATGTCAGTTCGCCCATGATTAATATGTAAAAGCTTTAAAACTGAATTGTTTAAAAGTCCTTGTTGAACCTCGCAGAAACACTGAGTATTAAGATGAAATAAACCACCGTTTACGGTCTTTGTGTTTACTTGTGATTCGAGCGGCCTATACTAAAGGAGGTGGGACTTTTCATTAACATTTCAATCAAAAAGATAAGGTACGTAAGAAATTAGCTCGTTCCCACTTTACTGCCCGGTTGAATGTTTACATCATTGTTTCAATTTGTTCTCAGTATCATGATTTTTATAAATTAGTGTTTTTTTAGTTCGTGCGCTTTCATGCGATACGCAAGCTTAGTTAGATGAAAAAATATATATAAGGCAGTTGTGATATTGTCACCCTCCTTACCGAATATAACTCCGCTTAGCTTTTAAAGACGAAAAAAATATGACTCTGACTTGAGGTGGTCCAAGAGCTCGTGGTCTTTCTATTTTGCGACTTAAGAGATAGGAGGTGCGTCAGGATTTAGTAATGCTTTGCCGCTGAATGTTCAGGAAACCAGTGCGTTCCTAGGATTTGCTAGGTTTAGGAGGTTTCAAGTTTGAGGAGGAATTGAAGCTCTGACTATAAAGTCCTTGAGTGATTTGTCCTTCCTGTATGCGACAATAGGAGCATTAGCTAAGATGCGCTTTTTCAAGTTGGTCATAGTGTTGCTGATAGGTTCGCTGAACCTATCAGGTTTCAAGACCGGTTTCAGAATACACAGTGGATTCCTTCTTCGGTTGTGTGCTCTAATCCGTGAGAGCAGATCTTGACCAAATGTTCGTTGAAGCTGCCGGAGTGGCGTCCCTCGTTTAAATCAACCAATAAGATGACAAGTATTTTCGATCCGTTTCGCGTCGTTAGCTTAATTGAGCAAGCCGTATGCCGTATGCCATATGCCATATTCAAGCCGGCTTTGGCAATAGTGGAAGAGGTATTTCAATTAACATTTGGACGAGACTTAGAACAATTTTCACAGTTTGTCGTTTGCAAATGAGGAAAAATATACTTAATCTAGGATTACATGTAGATTAGCATTGATAGGAAGAGAGGTATTCAGTGGACCTTTACAACATCCTTAGAAGACCTTGTCTTGGCCGATGATCTGACCTTACCGTCGCACAGAATACAGGATATGAGGGATAAGACACGGGCCTTGGAGGTACAAGGTGCGAAGGTAGGCCTGAAGATCAATTCCATCAAGACAAAGTTAATGCGTATTGGTACCAAACGTAGCGATGTGTGTCGGTCCCAGGGGGGCGGATTAAGGAAGTGGATGAGTTTTATGGGAGCATTGTAAGCAAGAAGGCAGGAACTTACGAAGACATTCAGGCACGAATTGGAAAGGCAAGACAGGCATTTGCGATGCTGAGACCAATATGGTGATCCATAGCACTAACAACCAAGACCAAGCTAAGAGTCTCTGGGTCAAATGTGAAGGAGGTGCTCTTGTATGGCTCTGAAATTTGGAGGCTGACTAAGGGATTGGAGCAGAAGTTGCAGGTGTTGATCAATAAGAGCCTGAGGAACATCTTGCGGATTTGGTGGCCTAGAAAAATCAGCAACAAGGAGCTTTGGAGACAAAGAGGGCAGCGACCGATAGAGCAAGAGATAAGACAAAGAGCTTGGGGATGGATCGGCCACACGTTGAGGAGACCAGATGGACATGTAGTCAAGAGGGCACTGGAGTGGAACCCACAGGGGAAGCGAAAGAGAAGGAGACCCCGGCACACCTGGCAGCGTATGTCACTTAGAATTTAAAAAAAAAACTGAGAAAAAACCTTAGAAAAATGTTTTTAAAAAAATTAGAAAAAGTTGATCGAACACTCGATTCAATGGCTTAAGAGCAAATGCACTTAACCTCAGTCCTTTACACTACCGAAATATCGGTTTCAATTAGGCCATTTTTCTGAAGTATTTAAATAAAGCAAATCCTAACAAAGTTAGGAAAGCTAACCAAATAAAAAGGCCTCAGGGCCTGGTTCCTCGAAAGCCGATTAACTTAATCCAGGATTAGCGTAAACTTTTGTTTCACGTTTTCAACTTTTTGGTGAAAGTTTCTTTTGCTTATTTTTGTTTTTCAAGATTGACGTCTTCTCATATAAAGTTATGCCGAAAATCTGCGTTGAACAGCATTTGGGAGTAGAGAAATGAACTGCTTGGTTTATTTTTAATCTGGGATTAGCGTTAATCGGCTTTTGAGGAACTGGGCCCAGGTTACTAAGAATGGCATCGACCGTCAAAAATGGCATCGCTTGTTTACGAACTCCGACACCGCACATCAAGTAGGTGAATCAACTGTTTTACACAATGATTGTCATAGTACGGAGTTTAAGACGTAGGCGAACTGACTTACTGGACGTAGGCGAGTCGACTCTAGACGTAGGCGAACAGACGGTAGGCGAAACGACCCATAGGAGAAAAGACCGTAATTCCAATCAACATTGTGAAACTATTTACAAAAACATCACACATTCATACCTACAATACTCGATCATCCAAGTTACAGCTACTAAGCTGTGGGCTATAAAGAAGCAGTTTGAACCTGCTGTACTGTTCTGGATGTCACTTTCCTGGATGTTATGGCAGTACACCAAGATTTGTCTTGAGAGCTTTCATCATCTGTTCAATGGCGTCATAACTGAGAGTCAGTCACCTGGTGAAGACGTATTTCGATGATGCGACGTTGATACTCGTAACGTTTCTTGGGACTACTCTGCTCCACGGTGCATTGCGAACACAGACACGCAAGATCAGTTTACGAAGAACATTTGAAGAGATTCGTGGCCACCATGTTGTTTATTGTACGGCTGGTTCTCATGCTGCCTCTTCCTTTTTGAAATGCTCAGCACCAGGCTTTCTTGATTTTTAAAACTTGACATGATTGTTTTTTTCCAAATATGAAAAAGTCGGCTCGATATAGGCATAGATGCATTGGTAAGGAAAGATGTTTTGACATGAATATCTGGGAACTTGATATGAATATTGAAAAAACCTTGATGTATAATTTGATATGAATATAGGAAACTTGATTTATAAATGTATAGTTGACACATGAGATTGGCAATCTTGATATTTTGTCACATTTGGACAAGCATACACCGGACAAAGCTATCCGTCCTTTGAACAACTGCGTGGGCGTACATCTGTGATCTAAAGTTTTTAAAAACTGATCTGAAGTTTTTATTTTAAAATTAAGTTCCTTGTTTTCTTTAGAAACAAGGGATAAAAATAAAAAAGGAGAATGGTTTAAAAATTTCTTCCAAGAAAATTACTTTATGTAATAAAAATCATCATAGTTTACAAGAAAACAAGAAATTGAAATCTCTCTGCTTGAATCTTTCATGAAAGGAATGGTCACAGTGCAAATGTGTTTCCTTCTTTTCCTTGTCAGCTGAGAACAGAAAAGGTAAATATCTATGTTTTTAGCCAACTTACCCACTCTGACCACGACATTACAATAGAGGCAGTAGAAGATCACTTCTTTCACTGGTACCATTCTTCCCAAGTCAACTTGCCAGAAGTACAAAGGATTGCTCAGAGTGTTGAGGTTTCCATCTACTACATAGTCAGCTCGAATAGAAGATTCTGAAGGATTTACTGGCTTTCTGAATGCAAGGTTTCCTTAAATTGAACAGAGATAAAAACATAGCAACGTATTTGGTAATCTGTGACCGTAACTAGGATGACTAATTTGCTTTTTTTGTTTGGAAAAATTAAGAATGTGACGAATACTTGCTCTAAACAAAGTACAATGTAGCATCCGCTTTAGTCCTTTTGTTGATAATAGGCTGATTTAGTAATAGAACGGGAACGTCAGTGGCGACGTCGTGCGCAGCAAAACTACCAATAAAAATTTAGAATAGAGAAGAAAAGAGTGGAGTCTACTCTATTCTGAATTCTCATTGGTGTTTTTTCTGCGCGCGCCGTCGCCACTGACGTTCCCGTTCTGTTGCTAAATCAGCCTAATAACTTTGGTCGAACCATTGTCAAATTGCCTAGTGGACTGATACTTGCACATCCACAGTAATTTGACAATATTATCATAC
This sequence comes from Montipora capricornis, assembly GCF_036669925.1. NCBI lineage: Eukaryota > Metazoa > Cnidaria > Anthozoa > Scleractinia > Acroporidae > Montipora > Montipora capricornis. The sequence continues at coordinate 40,566,312 of NC_090893.1, forward strand.
AATTATGGGGCTCTTCACATGACCCAGGTTGACCGAGATGGATCGGTTACCGAGATGAAATTGGTTTCTGTTCATATGGCGACTTTAAGCCCGCTTTTCCGAGATGAAAATTTTGAAAAAGTTGTGACGCGACCATTCAGGTGTAAAACGTAACGAACAAGCTTGGCGACAATTTCTCGATTTTCTTTGTTTAAGCAACCTCAAATTAATTTTGACTTTACGTTAACTATCAAATGAAACCAATCTAAGCTTCATTATCGAAGAAAAGAGAAGTAAAAACTCGTTAATGTCCTTTTATCACGAAAATGTATTGTATTATTTTCCTCCTGGTAACCGGGATGAAGAGTTCATATAACAAAATTTTCAGCCCGCTAGCGAGATCTCGGCAACCGAGCCAACCCGCCTTCTCATACGAACACATCGAAGCTTTTACAAAGGATTTAGAGGCGAAGCAACATATCGGAAACCAGGCCAGCCCTGGCCAGCCAGGCTCATTATGAAGAGGCCCTAAACAATAATCATCGCAATACCTAAGACACCTTCTATCAAGCTCTGGGACACTATTTGATTAATTCCCGCTCATGTAATGCTCTCCATATCTCTGGCACAAGGATGCATTTATAAAGGCGGCTTTACGACTTTTAGGTATTAGAAAAAGTTGGTATTAGCAATTCCGGGAATTTCAAGTACATTGTCAGTAAATTCTACTCTATAGAAATTTGTATCATTAAAGTGCTACTGAAACGAAATTTTGACTTTTTCTTGTTTTTTGCTTTTCGTGACCTTTGAAGGCCAATAATTAAATTTGAGTTGGAAATTCCAAATGGAAGTGCGCTTTTTCGATGCATGCTTTTCGTGAATGAGCGTCCGCCATTACTTGTACCAGTAAGATCCCAGGGAGTCCGTGACATCATCATATCATCAACACCAAAGTGCTCTGAGGCGAGGTGACAGCTCCACAAGTGGAAAAACATCCCGTTGTGCATACTCATCGTTTGTAAAAAAAAAAATTGGCAAATATACCGGCTTGTCGCTGTGTTGTACAGGACTGCAGCAAGTCAAATCCGCAAATTGGAATCTCTTTGCAAACGCCAAAGAGCAATTATGAACTGGCCAAGCATTGGAAAGCCTTTGTTCGCATTCACAGCTCGAACTTCAACACCAAGGGGCTTTTCAAGATCTGCTCAGTTTATCAGGGTAATAAGCATTAATATTTTTGTTACCTTTCTGGGATAGTTGAGGTTAAGAGTATGGAACGTTTAGAGTTAAATAAATACAAGTGCAAGTACGCGAAATATCAACTTCGTTCCCAGGGTCTCCATTGTCGTTGAGAAGACAAAGACAAAGAGAGACCCTGGGAACGAGGTTGCGCGAAATATACGTTTTTTAGATAAGTAACGTAAGGAGTGACAGGCCACACGGATTCCCTTCCTGTATGAAAACATGTATAGAACCTATTATAGTTTTGCACTAACGAGCAGATCCTTTAAGGACTTTCCCCTTTTTTGTAGGAAATAATAGGTGCTTACAAGTAAAGGTTTTTGAAAGCAATGTGAAGTAAAATCTAAGGGCGACAGCGTGCGACGCTTCGTTCGAACTTCTGTCATTATCAAGCCAAAAGTGAAGATAAAAATTTTTGCATAAGTATAAATATAAAAAAAAGAAGTAAAAGTATGTAAAGTATAAAAATGTAAAAAAGGGGTGTTAAAAAACATGCAAGAATAACAAAAAAAAAATTCGCACGAATTGAGTCTGACTGAACAATGAGACTTGGTCTCAGTTAATTAATGAAAAAAACATTTCATAAATGAGAGAGTCAAACTTCTTGCACTTTTTTAAGATGGTAAACTTCTGGGTAAGATCATTGGGCACATGAGAATGTTTCACATGGAAATGTTTTCCAGTAGAGGAAGACGCATTCTTGTGCTCGTCTACGCGTTGATGCAAATGCCGCCGCGTGTAACCAACATAACTTGCATCACACATGTCACGTGTAAATTCACAAACAAGGGATTGTTGGTTGAAAATAGACGGCTTGACGTCGCGCGGTTTCAGAGGTTGTTTGATCTTGTGGCTGACAAAGTGGGCTGGACGGTCACTTCAGCCAATATTCTAAGTGTCGATTCGGAGAAAGAGAGAACACTTGAGAGAACACATTAGTTTATTGGATCCAAAGTGGAAGAGGGACTAGTGACCACGAATGGCTACCTAATTTATACGAATAGAGAACAATACACGATACATAACAAACATTCCTACATAAGGTGCTCACATACTCTACAGAAAGAGCGCAACTCAGAGATCTGAGCCAGAAAATTCAAGTGACCTAGCTTCCAGCCCACGTGTGTCAGCCAAAAGATCAAACAATAGAGAGATTAAACATGACGTTTACGCCACACGGCAAACGTCGGAGTGAAATTAGGGTTCTGCCAAAGATGGGAGAATCCTGCTTGATATTAGCTCATTTCTTTCCTGTTAGTTCCATATATCAAGCAACTTCTCAAAGGAACGAGACAAGTTAAAATGAGATAATTTTCACGCTTTTATGAGAAGCAGGAGCCTGCCATTTCCCGTTTGCCGTTGGCCGTAAACGTCATGCTTAATCTCTCTAATATCTGAAACCGTCTGAGGTCAAGCCATCTATTGTCGACCAACCACCCTTGTTTATCAATTTAAATGTGACCTGTGTGATGCAGGTTATGTTGGTTACACGCGGCAGCATTTGCATCAACGCGTAGACGAGCACAAGAATGCGTCTTCCTCTATTGGAAAACATTTCCGTTTGAAACGTTCTTATGTGCAAAAATGATCTTAGCAAGAATTTTACCATCTTAAAAAAGTGCAAGAACAAGTTTGACTGCCTCATTTATTTTATTTTTATTTTTTTAATGAACTGAGACCAAGTCTCCATGTACAGTCAAACTCAATTTGTGCGAAAGTTTTTTACATTTTGAATTGTGTTATTCTTGCATGTTTTTTAACACCCCTTTTTTACATTTTCAAACTTAACATACTTTCACTTCTTTGTTTTATATTTATACTTAAGCAAAAAATTTTATGTCACTTTTGGCTTGATACTGACCGAAGTTCGGTCGAAACGTCGCGCGCTATTATTGTTAGTTTTTACTTCCAATAATAGGTGGCTCTTTAAAGATTTGGCCAAGTAGGGGTTGACATTTTTTGAGTAAAACTTGTTCCAGGTTTGACACTGATGTCTGCTGTTGTGTTACAAAAAGCTTTTGTTTTTGTTTTGGTATTTCCTTTAAGCAGTTTTAGTTTTTTTCCTTTAAGTAGTTTTTCTACCAAATTGTGTGGGTAACCTCTATCCCGCAAATGTATTTTAAATGTTCAAATGTTTTCCTTGAAAGTGTGTTTTGAGGATTCATAGAGCTTCACCTTTTATTGCTTGGCGGGTGACAAGAGGTGAAATCCGTATATTGGAAGGTCTCCGTTGGTTTAACATGTGTTTTTTGATCCTTGCATCTCGTTCCTTTGTATACTATTGTGTCTAGAAACACAGTTTCAGTGACAGATATTTCACCCTGCGAGCAGAGCCTCCTTTTGTCTTTTTCTTTACTGAGGAGGAGAAAAGTAGGCTCTGCCCGAATCGCGTCAACTCTTTGAAGCCACCGCAGCCCGAACTTCTGGACTAGTCAATCTTGTTTTCTCTCGTCAAACCGGTTTTTCCAGTGCGAGCGTCCGTTTAGTGACAAAACCGATGGTTATAATTGAGCCCGCTGTACCATGAAAAACCAAGATGGCGGCGTGATCTGGCATATTAGGCTTGGGTTCGAGACTGTATCCTGGCAACATGCAGCGCATATTCAATAAAGATCTTACTCGATTCATGCAGAGCCTTTCTCGAGAACGCCAAAATCGAGCAAGCAAAAGAAAGGCTCTGCTGGCAGGGTGCAGATATTTCTGCCGTGAATTTAATCGTAGGGTGATGTAAATTTACTTGTTCGATGGAAGTCGCTATGTTCGGTTTACTCATGTCCCACAGGGAAAAGACATAGTCAATGTAGCGTTTCCAAACTATAGGTTTTGAGACGGCTTTGCTTACAATTTCTGTTTCAGTTTTAGCCATTCATGAATGATTGGCAAAAAAAAAAAAAAAACCACTGTCTTGGTTCTCGTGGTTTGCCTTGTAGGCGGCAGCTTCTTCTTGAGTTGCGAGTGGCTCTAAATCTTCGTCATGGGGTACAAAACTGGCCTCACTTTCCTCGAAAATCGCACTACTCCTGTCTGGACTCAACTCCGAACCGTCCTCTGACGAAAAAGACGAAGAACTTGAAGAAAAAAACATTTCTTCTTACTCTATTTACTAAAAACCATGCAGAAAGACTTCGCTGGATGATGAGATGAAGTCAAGGAGGGAACGCCACTTGACAAAATTGTGGCCTCAAGTACTTGTCGTTCGAGTAATGGTGGACAAAAAGTGTACACTTTCTGGCAGACTTTACAGATGTAAATCGTCGTTAGGTTAGCTATGGACACCTTTTTTTGTCAACTTTAGGGTCTTGTCTTTAACTAAGGGTGAAAAAATCGAGGAAAAGAACCCACTGATTTTTGTCGCAGAAGCACTTTAATTAAATCGCAAAGGCTACAAACTTCTCCTGACGAAGAATTTTCTTTTAATATAATGGCCTGTACCACAGTAGTGTAAATCGCTCATATACGGCTGCAAAGCATTTGCATAAATTCTGCATATTGGAAATAGATGAAATGTTATATGAAATGGATCATATATGAACTGCGGATATGAAATCAAGTGAAGCTATGATCTTCGCAGTAATGTACGCAATTTTTGCATTTGCGTAGAGAAGCGTCGCACCGGTATCGCGAGGTCACGGGTTCAAGCCCCGTTGAAGTGCTGAATTTTTCAGGCTTCTTTACGCAATTGCAAAAATTGCGTTCATAACTGCGAAGATCATAGCTTTACTTAATGACGGATTTGATGCAAATGAGGCGGGAACCTCATTAACGTCCGCCGTTTTGTTTTGGAGGGAAGCAGTCCACAAAAACGTTTTTGTGACCACTTTTAAGACGGAGCTTAGTAACCGTCTGCTTTTGTCACGGACGTGACCTGGGCCCTAGTGATATTAGAAACTGACAAAAATGGCGGCGGGGTCGCTATTTGTGCATTCTTCGGGGGAAAGAATATCTCTCTGCTGATTTGGATGTGCATTATCCTGGAGAATTGTGCTTTAAAGTGTGCAACCTGGCATAAAGCAAGTGTTTCAAGGGCATTAGACATTGTTTTATGGGTACAAACGTAAAGAAAGTGGCGACGAGAAAGTGATCCCAAAATATGTTCACAACACAACAAGAGATCATTTTGGGCACAACTTTGAAGGTGAGGAATTAATTTTTCTAATCAGTAATATGGAAAGAGACTAACGTAATTTATTAATGTTGTAAATTTGAACGTTTTCTTATGAGCAAAGTGTTAAATTTTCTAATTAAAGCAAGCTGTTGGCCCTCTTTAGTTTAAGACTACGTACAAATCTCCTTTGAAAGGTTCAACATCTAATTTCTCCTAACAGTATCATGGATTGATTAAACGTACAGTGCTGCGTTATGACAATTCTTGTTAGGGTTTTTTCTGTGCATGATTTATTTGCTTCTTTTAATAAAATCCCTATGAAGTGAAATTTGTTGTAATTTGCTCTGTTCTAGGATAAAAAAGTCGTGTTTTTACAAGCACTCAAGGTTGCACATTTTTGTTCTTTTAAATTTAAAGTAAGAAGTATTACTTTTTAACGCATTGACTCCGAGGTGTGGGACTAATAACATATTTTACTGTCAGACTGTCTAACACCAGACGATCTTACTTGTCAATGGGGGCGGTCTAGGGCGGTTCAGGTGACAGTGGGTTCAGATTAAATTAAATTTGTTATTGTTATTTATATTCCTAATCTTAATACATATTAGACACCTGTAGACTTCATTATTTTACCAACTACATGTATTTACTTGTCTCAAACTCTACACACACAACCATCGTACCTCAAGTATAATTGTTCTTTCTTCTCCCTACCGTTTACCCCTTTTATTGTTTCATAGAAATTTTATTGATTCTTTTCTATTCTTTATATCCACGATTTTATTGTAACACTAAGGTATAAATAATCCTAACTTTTAAAATAATGTGCATTGTATGTACATGATTTATTCTGTGTGAGTTAAAATTAATAGAAATTGACTTGACTTGACTTGACTTTCTATAAATACATGTAAAATCCAAGGGACTGTGTCAACTTTTATTAAATAACAAAAGCTTCTAGCATTATTTTGTGTGCAGAGATTTCCTTCACTCACTGTTTGCTCCCAAAGCTACATTACAATCTTTCGTTACATGGTATTTTGGCCGAACACTTCAGATATTTCCATTTTTCCTGGAAAGTTTGCCCAACTTCCAGCACTCATTAAAGCTCTAATAAAAATTTTTATCCTAGACAACTCAAAGTTTAGTATTTCGAATTTAAATCATTTAACTTTCAAAAAGTGCAGAAACAACTTTCGCCTCACAGGCATTTTAAAGTTAACCTATCTAACTATTGTTTCTATTATGTTTAAAAAATACAATGTGATAATATTACTAACGAGTATGTCCAGCATTTTGGAAGACTTAACTTAAAGTTTACATTTTGGGCCAGATTATGAAGGCACTTCTTATTAGAAGTCTTCCATGTTTTTGTTATTCTCTAATGTCCACCACTCTTGGTTTCAAAGATGGCTGTTTGTAGTGATGATGCTTTTATCTTTGACTTGTGTCTTGATATTGAAGTTGGTTGTACATGTACTTTAATTTTGGCCCTGCTGTTCTGTAGAATGGGCAGTGTAAGCCTATTGCGATCTTTTCCAAAGTTCACAAAAGCTGTTGCAAGGGCTGCGACTGATGCTTGTCATCTTGATTTGAAATGATGTTTCTGTAAATTTGCAAATATTTCATATAGCATGCCCAAAAATTCTTATCTGTTGTTCTAAGCTTCAGTTCGATGTCATCGCTTACTTGTCAGTGAAGTCTTATTCATAATTATGTTCTCTAATTCAAACTGATCATCAATCTTGGAGTCCTTTTCAGGCGAGTGGATGCTACATTGTGCCTCGTCTGGCGTTTCACAAAGAGATTTGACATTTATGGTCACCACTGGCCATTTCCATTTTAGCAAGAAGCTTTTAACAGAGATGAACAAATTGTTATACATGTACAGTACTGTGCAAAAAGAATGCAAACGAATTTCGACGAAATTCGCTTATTGTTCTCTCGAAATTTCGCCGAAATTTCATCGAAATTTCGGGGGAAGAGGTGTGATTTTTCGGCGGAATTTTTGAAGAAATTTCGCTGAGCCACACGAAAATTCGAACGCAGGACGAAAATTCGCAAATCTAACAACGAAATTTCGTTGGAGTTCTTACATACTGAAACGAAAATTCACAAATCTAACATCGAAATTTCGTTGGAGTTTGTACGTACTGAAACGAAAATTCGTAAATCTAACAACAAAATTTTCGGTTGGAGTTCGTACGTACTGAAACGAAAATCCCAGAACTTTAATAATTGAAATATCGTTATCCTAAAGCCGCGGGTACACGAGCGATTTTTTGCTGGCGCCTGTGATGCAATTTTTTCAAATTTTGTCGCGTCGCCAGCGCGCGATGAAAATCACAAGTTTAGCCACCCTTGAAAAGTCGTTGTAAAAAATCGGCAGTTCAAGGGTGGCTACACTTGCGATTGACACGATAAAATTTGAGCAAAAAATCGCTCGTGTAGCTGCGGCTTAAAACGAAATTTCGTAGTGTTGGTTAGCGTTTCGCATTTTAATGAAGGAATGGAATCAACAACTGTACTGTTCTCTCAACCTTGTGTGGAAACACGACAAATAACATCATCGCCATAGCCATTTTAACATACTAAACGTAACAATTCTTCTTGGTTTTCACGTCACGCAAGTACCACGCAAACAAAAAAATAAAATCGCTAACCATTAAACAAATTGAATCAAGAAATTGAGATGTTGTAGGAAGGTAATAAATCATGAGCGTGTCAAAGTTTTAGGGCTGTGCGATAATCCAAACTCGAGTTTTTTGGCAATAGACACTTCTCTTAACATATTGGTTATTCAGAACTCGAAAACACATGGGGAATCAACATTTTCATGACATGTTTCTTAGAAGCAATCCAGATGTCACGCATTGACTGAAGTAGAAAGGGCTTGTAAAAGGCAAATGCTCGCTTCGAACGTTCAATAAGCACTCTCCAAATTTCACATTGTCAGGACGAAATTTCGCCATGTCAGGATGAAATTTCGCGATGTCACGACGAAATTTCGCTACGTTACAACGAAATTTCGCTTGAATATTTGCGTGGCCGTTGCGAATTTTCGTTTTGATTGAAACAATAGGCGTTTTGAAATTTTGATGTAGTTCGAATGAAAATTCGTTTCGCCCAAAATTTCGTTATATTTCGTCAAAAAGTAGTAAAAAGTGCCGAAAAGCGGGAAATTCGTGTGCATTCTTTTTGCACAGTACTGTAATTGAAGTTCTTTGTGATTTCCAATGGCAAGTTTGCTAGGCTGAATCTTTCTTCTGGTCTCTGTGGAATAAAGTTGATACCGGCAATACCATAATTTTATTTGGTGCCACTGCAGCTTGATGAGCACAGGGATTGCCATTTCTTCCCATAGGGCAGCTACATATTCTACTTCTGCAATCTACCTCATACTGTAGCTTACTTCTTAAGCAGTTCTGCTTTGAACAAAGTTGGTTACTTGTAGTGGTCTTCTCTTCATACAGCGATCAACTTGGTGAAGCTCTTCATTTCCTCGACTTTACAACAAGGATTTGGATGATAGTGACATTGAAAGTGAAGAGGAGAATTTACAACAGTCAGAAGTAGTTTGTTTGATAGTGTGAAGCTGGACTGTGGAAGCTGTTGCACCAAAACACTAGGGAGCCAGGTAGAGATTTTCCAAATGCAAGGGCAAGCAATTTTCTTTGAAAATACATTTGAAGGTCTTCTGTGATAAACTTGAAGAGTTCAATGAAATTGTAGGCCCGCATTCGTTGTAAAACCACACTCTTAAATATGTTGATCATGGATTCAGTGTAATTGTCAGAGTTATTTCCTCTGGTGATTAGATTTTTGCAATGGTAAAGAGCCCACTCTTGCTGCCCTTTTAACGATCTTTTTTCATACTCTTGGTAACAATTGGGATATTTTGCAGTAACCATATCAGTTACATTGTAATTTTTACAGATTCTGCTGCTTGGAGGAATTCTTACAAGTTTTTGAAAATGTCCCATTAAGTGTTGATGATCATCTCTATTTATGTTGTTGCTGGAGTTATATAGCCAACGCCAGACAGCTTGCAGGAAGTGGAAAGTACAGAGCAGTATTATTACTTCTTTCCAGGTGTCCAGAGTCATCATCAGTCATAAAAATATCTGGACCTGTTTTTGGTGCTCTGCCACCAAAGGCATGTGGAGGTAACATATTTTGTACTTTTTCAAGGCATTGCCTTATGACATGCTGTGATTGCCCAGATGTAATCCACACACCTACATGTACATTTGTAGTGGCAGTCAGCACCAGCAGGGTGATGTGTGCACATGAGATGTATACACAAGGTTATTGTGTGGGCTCTGCTCACACTGAGTTGTCATCCACAGTATTTGTCGGTATACGAGTCTGAATTGTCAAGACTTTGCGGAGGTTTGGGTGCTAGTGCATGGATAGAAGTGGTGGCCATCTTGTTGCCTTTCTGTTTGCTGTGAGTTGTGTCCACGATGTGCTGCTTTTGAGAAAATTTTGCTTTGTTTTCCCCAGCTTTGAGACACCAACTAAAGGAAATTGGTCTTTCATTTTTGGCAGGTACTGAATGTGGGCATTTTGAATTTGTTTGGATTTATCGAAAATCTGGCTCTGTAATTTCCTAAAACGAAAACGATTGCAATCTCATTTCTTTCATTATCTTTTTCAGCTGTTGATAGAGGAGAGTTATTTTGCTCATGCAAGCAAACATTTATCGTCCTGAAGATTCAGTGCGGGTTACACCACGTAATTGGTGTCGTTTTAGTTTTCTCGCAAGCCAACATTTGTACGGTCTACATTGTAATATTATTGTGCGGGTTCAACAACAGAATCTCAAAGTGTCTGCTAAATGTTACAGACTGAAATAATTATAATTATTGTTTTTTGTGCGTGCACTGAACTTGGTCTGTTGAGAGAATTTTTATTAACACATTGACTCCTGGGGTTTCCCCATTGACGAGCAAAATCGTGTGGGTTTAGACAATAAATACTCAGGTGTTAAACAGAATAAAGTACTAAGTCTGGGTGGGTTATGCCAGTGTAGGCGGCAAAGGGTTAATGGGACAGTTTTTCAGCGAGTGATTAACCCACTGACTCCTGCGGTTTCCCCATTGACGAGTAATTTTAGGCGTGAGACAGTAAAATACTACGTCTGACCAGGTTAGGCCAGTGTACATGTATATAGGCGTCTTTTTAGCAGCCTCTTGTTTTTTTGGTCAGCTTTTTTCGTTTGCACTGGCATAATTATATACCATATTGTAAATGAAACCCGCTTTCCAGTTCTTGAGCGACCACCACTTTCCATGTTGTATTTTATGTTAGATGATGTCGCAAGTGTGGACATCCAGTTGTCTACATTATACTTACAAGTCATGTCACATTCTTGATACAGAACTGCACTCTTAAGGTACCTTCCAATACTGAAAGATCTTCAAATTCAGTTCATTTACATTCATATTCTGTTGGCAAGATGGTAGCAGCCTTTGTAGGTACAGTAGATCTCTAGTGTTGGATTTTTTTCTTTTGGGTGGCACAGTGCAAGAGTAACAATGATCTTCATTTATGTGAGTCGACTGGGAGTTAGAAAGAGTTGATGGATTCTTCTTTTCACTAGTAATATTTCCCTTATTACTGGTAACACCATGCACTGGACAGGTGTAGAATTTCAACTTGCATTGGAAGCTTGAGTGTCTGAAGAGGTATTGTTTGGAGCTTTTCCTGACACAGAAGTTGTGTTGTCAATAATTAAGCTATGATTGTCTATGAAGATTTTAGTTTCAGGTTTCCCTGCCCCATTAGTTGTGTAATTCCTTGTCAATCTTGGTTGCCCAGCATAGTTTTTCCTGAAGCTTTATCTGAAAGATTTTTTGGGTTGTAAGTTGTAGCTTGGTTTGGGTTGTCAGGGGGTTAGGGTTATAAAATCAGTTGATTCTTGGTTGTCCATAATGTCCAACAGTGTTTCATTTGAAGCATTTTCTGACCCACTTTCTGTCTTGCAACTTGAAGTGTGCTTGTCCAACAGGATAATGTTTGGGTCTTTCCCTGACACAGTTGTTGTGTAGTCAGTTGAAGCATCCTCCTCAGTAAGGAAAAAGACAAAAGGAGGCTCTGCTCACAGGCTGCTTGATTGTCTAACAAGTTTCCATTTAGGGCTTTCCCAAAACCAATTGTTTTCATGGCAGTGGCAGCTTAGTTTGATGTTGATTTGCCAGTCTGAGAGCACTGGTGTTTCCTCTTGGATGCAGGTTTTCCATTTGGCTTTGTACTTAATTACAGGAGTGAAAGGGTTAAAGGTATTTTATTTTTATGCTTTTCAGAATATTTCACATGTACTGTACGGAGACAATGAATTCCATACAATGTTGAGTATGAGAAAGTAACGAAAAGTAACCATTAAATTTTGATCTTGAGTAAAATCAAGTGGCAATCCTAGGGCAATGTGCTCTGCCTACGTGGCTTCAAACACCCCACATTCGTCACTGTTGAGCTGCTGTGCAATGTCAGATGAAGGAATTACAAAATACTTCCAGTTCTTCAAGGTCCAAGTATTGATCCCATTGATGGAGGCACAACATGTTAGGAAGTTATTGACTCTAGAAAATGCCATTTTTGCACCAGCGCCATCATACAGAGAATCCAGATAGACTGAAAAGTTCTCTTCCAGGTTCACAACAACTAGGCACCAGTGCCTGCCATGGTTGAATGGTGCAAGAATGACCTCTGAATGTTGAATATTTGGATAGAGTTGATGAAACTTGTACTTCAGATATTTTTCTTTGGAAGGTGTTGCCATTCTCAAAAACATGTCTGAGTTGAGAGTAGGTACTTTGTTACCAGCTGCAGTGGCCTTCTCCGTATTGATACATGTAAGAAGGATGTTAGACAGCCAGAAACCTTCCTCTTCTTGCCTGGGCAAAAGTCTATAATGGTCGCCACCTTCCCAGCCACATGTTCTGGAGTGTTGTGGGATGGTATGTTCCATGGTTTCAATCAGTTTGGCTTGTTCTTTCTCTGATTCACATATTGGTGTATACTGAAGACCTGGGTAATTTTTTGCTGTTTCTTTTTTTTTCTGCAATTTTATTCACAGGACGAACACTTACAGTACTAACATTACACTACTTATACTTACACTTGTCTATTTATACCTGCACAAGTCACAATACATAAGAGCAAAATACAAAACATAACAATATGTTCCTAATAACACTGCACTATCACTAACAATCCATTTTACATTACAATATACATGTAGACCTTATTCATAAATGGCGGTCACATTTATAATTCTTTTGTCCACGTGCAAATTAGCCTACCAAGCCTCATTTTAGAAGAAGAATTCTTTTCAATTCACTGTAGGGTATCGAGGCTTGGTAGGCTACTTTGCACTTTGACAAAAGAATTATAAATTGACAGCCATTTATGAATAAGGTCTATTGCTTATTTACATTACATTTTTAACGGACAAGCTGAAATTAATTAATTGAAGGTTCGCCCATTTTTCCCGCAAAAATTCCATCTTTTTATCGATATGTCTCCATCTTTTGCTGTTCTACACAGGTCTGGATTTCTTATATCACACCATGGCTCCTTCATGGGGGCGCTTCCATGTTGGACTTGGATTGTTTCGTGGCTTTGTAATCTCACAGGCTGCTGCTCAGTGTCACTCCGTATTGAGAAAGAACTTATTCCTTTTCAAGAGACTTCCACCATCGGGTCATCAGAAAAATCTCTTTCATACACTGTAGAACACCAGGTAGGCTTTTTCATTGATAGCTTCAATTGTACTACACCTTTTGGTGTGAGTGTCATCTGCAAAGTAGCAAGACCAATTTCTCTTCATGTAACACACATAGTGGCCAGAGAAAAGCTTGTTGCCAGTGTGCACCACCACAGCAACAAGCTTGTAGGACACTCGTGAGATTTCAGTTGACTGGCACTTGTCAGGGGTTTGTATCTCACAGAGCTGCACCATGTCATCATATTTCACCATGTTCTGGTCCGGAGCTTCTTACCATTGGAACTGAATCGCATTTATTGTACAATGATTATTTTCCACTGAATTTATCAATTATTTAGATTAATCTGTAAGCCAAAGTCTTTTTGTTCTTTAAATTACTCATTCAGCACCTGTCATAAACAGTTTAGATTGCATTTACATAGCCTGCAGTGCAGGCGTCTTGTTGGGCCAGTCGAGTTCGCTTGTTGGGGCGATCGAGTTCGCGTTACAATCTTGCGACCGCCATTTTATAGGCCGTGCCATGTTAGATGGTGGGGGATGCTTCCACTGCATGAAAAATTCAAGATGGCGGGTGAACTTTTTACGATGTCAACGCTCGCTCCAGGAAATGTCGCCTGCTAGCATTTACAAGACTAGTACATGTTGTCTTTCCCTGCCTTGCATTGAGAGTATGTAATGTGTTAGTCAGTTAGCACTGCAGTCATCAAGTCCCCAGTACTGATGCTGATCATGTATGCTGTATTTCTTGTAGGTCATCACACAGAACATACCTTTACAATGAAGAGGAAGGGTTTCCATTGTAGAGAATGCAATTCACGTTGTTGCATGTCAAGCATAGTTCAAGTTTCACTTCTCAGATTGACGAAAAACATTTTTAGAAATGACAGATCACTATGCTGGGGTATGAAACTACTGTTTTGGTATTCACTGGTTTTGTAACCCAGCTCACAGCAAAATTATTCTTCAAAAAAACTCAGCAGCATACTGCTGCTTTCCTTTCTGAAAATCTGAGTTGATGCTTGGAGGCATGCAGATAAGTGAGTTGGGATGAACTAACCCAGGAGCAGTCTTGTAGGCACGGATTTGGTACTGCACACTATGCAGGGCTTTCCTGTGGAACATTATTTATTTTTGTAAGGTACTTATCAGGCAATATAATTTGCCTTGTCATAATTATGTCATTTGATTGGTTGTTGGAAGCATTTTTGACAATAAAAAAAGGCCACCAAAAATTAAGTATGTCTAAATGCTCTGAAAAAAAACAGGTAAAACATGTCCACCAAAGTATGCATTAATTGCAAAGTTAACCAACTGAAGTTGGCTTTTATTGGTAAGGGGACTGGTCTCACGGAGGTGGTTTTTGTTTTTTTGCAAAGAACACTTACATTCTTGGACAATCAACAGATTGTTGTGAACCCAAACCTACATGTATGCATTCAGTAATTTTAAGTCATGGACATCCATTATTATAATACATGTAGGTAGTTCTTTTGCACATATACATGGAAGGTTAGCTAAGTCAATCTTTATTTATTTATTTATTTATTTGCACATTCGTCATGTAAACTGTATAAAATGATAAAGAGATGACGTAATAGAGCGTTTTCACAGGGCGTCACAGCGGCCATGTAAAGAAATGACAGCCATGCTAGTGGACCCAGCTAATCCTCTGGGAATTGAACTCTGTTTTCATTCAAATACCTTCTTTTCTTTCAGTAATCAAATATGGTTGCTGGTCACGTGAGTGAAACGCTCTTTTTAAAATTACATACATCTTTTAAAAAATGGAAAAAAAAAAAACTGGTAATAAGTACTACAAAAAACAAGGTGAAAAGGGGCCAAAACAATCAAATCAGTTAAATTCTTTGCTTATTTTTACATTGCACACAGTAAGCACTGTGTAAGTGGGTTTCATCACAAGTTAATGACCTCATTTGCGTCTAACTTTTAATGCTTCCTTGAAGCAAAGTAGGGGATTTTGGGTGAATTTTTATGCCCAAATATGGAAATAAGCTCAAATGAGGAGCGATTCAAAAAAAATAAATGGTATCCCCTCCCTGCTTTGTAATGAAGAGACAGGGTCAGCTACATTAATTCCACATGAGCAACTTAAAAACTCAAAAAGTCACGAGCTTGAAACCAGAATTAAACGCATCAAGGTTATCACCTTCTTGTTTCCATGATAACCAATAATGTGTTACTTTGGAAAAGTTATTATAACTGCACTCTGAATGTCTAAGCCAAGACATTTGTGATCTTGAAGTATGATTGTGCAAACCCTTCACTTTCAAGGATGAGGACTCAAATATTCTGGGATTACAAAGAGTAAAACCTGTAAATTCCACTGTGTAAAAGCATTCATCTTCACATTATTGAACCTATCCAAAGATCAAGTTAAGACTATTAACCATCAAAACTGCAGGACTGAATCTGTACATGTCTGTGGCTTTAACTTTATACAGTGGATAACCTTTCCTAAACAGGCACTACAGCTGTACCACTATGACTGTAGTTTGTAGTAGCTTATGTGACAGACTGAGGAGATTATTGGACAATAATTAGAATGACAAAGTCATCTCCCATACAGATCACACTTTAATATGGCTACAATATCATGATTATACAAGTGTGTGAAAAATATTCTTATTCACTACTTGCACAATCCCATATGTAATGCAATACGTTTTGAGGGGTTCTTTACATTAAAAACAATATTAGTTTTTTACTCTTGGGACTGTATCATGCTTCAGTGTTTAAAAGCAAATACCCCCCCCCCCCCCCCCAAAAAAAAAAACAAAAAAAAACAAAAACGTAATACATTATGGGATTGTGTAAGTAGTGAATGACTGGTTGTTTACCATTTACCAAAAAAATCTGGAAATTTCGGTTGGAATGTAAATGGTAAGCCTATTTTGGTCTTCCCAAAGGAAAATTTTCTGGATAAAACGGGATTTCTTGAAGGGTAGTCTAAAATTCCCAAAGGGAAAACTTGTTTACCATTTGGATTCCACCATGATTTTTACTCCCTCCAGACTCTCTCAGTAAACTTGACAAATTTTGTGACTGGTACACGCCGATCCCAACTAAATTTCCCATTCGGGAGTTTTTGCTTACCATTTCAACAAACCTAGTACCAACCGGTTTCTGCTTGTAAATGGTAAACAACCACTATTATTTATCCACGTAGTCCATTACTGAGTTCCATTGACATGACACAAGTAAAGAAAAGAAAACTAGGGTAGTAGAGTGGTGGTGAAACACGAAAGCTCACCTGCTATTTTTAGCCAAACATTTCTCCCTATTATGCTGAATATCTTAAAGACCCTTTGGAAATCTTTCTATTGAAAGCACTGCTTGTAAAACACTATTTTCAAGTATGTATTGTTTAAATTTTGAATCCCTGTTGGTGCCAAACAGTACACATACTAGAGGCATTAATTGTTGTGAGTTAACTAAAACGGAAACCGACTACACAGAAACTCGCTGACACAGTGACTGGCTAACAGTATTGATCAGCTCAGGAAGACCAAAGCCCGCAGCCAAAAATTAAGGCAAAACACAAGTCACCAAGTATAATTTCACTTCAAAGTGGTCCCAAATTATCTCTCGTTGTGTTGCGAACATAATTATTTTGTTGATTTTGGGACCACTTTCCCGTCGCCACGTTCTTTACTTTCGTAATGTCTATTGCTCTTGAAATGCTTGCTTTTTGCCACTTTTCACTCTTTGAAGCACAATTCTCCAGGATAATGCGGATCCAAATCAGTAGATAGATTATTCTGTTCCTCGAAGAATGCACAAATAGCGCGGCCCAGGTCACGTTCGTGACGAAAGGAGACAGTTACTAAAGCTCCGTCCAAAAGGTGGCCCCAAAAAATGTTTTCGCTGATGACACCACGCGTACAGGGACCTACTCACATTTGCTCGAAGCAAAAATGCCTAATCAATCCCACTCGAAATGTACTTACGGGACTGTTTACAAAGTCAAAACATCCACGCTGGAAAATACAAAAGATTTTCATAGTTCCAGAGCATTTATTGCAGAACCTTGAGAAAGAAAGGAATGATTTCCGTACAGGTCCCTACTTCATTATGCATGCAGAATAAATTAATTATTCATTCGCGCTATTGTTTTGTAGAACAATACGTATACCCATGAGAACCGAATATATACATGGGTAATTTGTACTTACGGGATGAATAAAAACGGATCTCATTTTTTCTCTCCCTCCCTCTCTCTCTTCTTTCCCTTCATCGCCCACACCGTTACTCGTTTTTGTCCCAGCTTTCCCCTTTCTATCCCTTCGTCTTGTTCTTATTTCCAGATCCCGCTCGGCTTTTTCTGCCATTTTATCCCACGATATGTCAGTCGCAGCTTGCCTTGAACTCCGACCCACTGTAAACCTCTGGATTACTTGTCCCTGTTCTTTACCACTGAACTAACGTTTCAAGTTGCTAATTCACACCTTGAAAATGATATTTATTTTGAATTCTGGCTGACCATTTACATAACAATGATACGTAATTATATACACGTGCCGCGCCGAGCACCCACAATCGAACTTACACTTGTAGGTTACCGTTAAGAGATCCCTGTTTTACTACACTTGAAACAACCCATCCCTTTAATAATGCTAACCGTAACCATAATTACGACTAAAGGCACTGTTTAGGCTTAAGGCTAGTCCCTGTGATAGTTTTAGGTTTTCCAGTATTGCTGTGAACTGTGACCTGCTTTTCCTTCAATTCGTGCGGCACACTTATAAGTTCACTGCGTAGAAGAGTATACCACCCTTAAAGTCTGATTAGTGCATCTTTCATGGGAAACTTTCATGCACGAGTTCATTGCAATTAAAATCGTTTCATATTTCCCTTCTTTTGAAGCAAACTTGTGTCTTCGTAATAATCAAGATGGCTACCGAAGTAAAAGGGTCACAGCAATGGGAAATTTGAACATTTGGAAATTGTCCCTGCTTTATAGCCTATCCCGAGCTGTGCATAGAGTGCTGCAAAGAAAACAATTTACTTTCGTCTTCCGTGTCCAAAACCTGTGTGAAAACGCAGTCAGTTGGCAAAGACAAAGTGCCGCATCGGGAGATGGATCTCTTTCGCGATGCTCAAGAACACATATTAATTTTCTGATCGTAAACTTTCCTTGAAAAAATATTAGCCCTAGCTACCTGTGGCCGGAAAGTTTACAACTGCCTACAAGACAAGGGCTAACATTATCTCACCGCAGTTAACCATCGCCTAAACTTCGTCGACCCAGACAAACGAGCCCACAGCAGGGCATTGAAAAGACATGATGGGGAGTGAAACGAAGTATGCCTCGTAGGGGAACATCCATGGATCTCTACCAAAGCTATTTACTTAGAAGTATCATTGAGCATATTGCTGATCTCTACAAAGAGCGATAAATCGCAAAATTCCTCTAAATGCACCGTTCGTGATCCTAAATACAGGAAAGAAAGAAAATATACACTTTGCAGTGTCTCGGCGAATTTTTAAGCAGACAGGAAGAACAATCTCACGATAAAAAGAGCAGGTAGCCATTAAATTTCTTATGACAGTACTTTTATTTGGTTTGTTTGTTATGTTTGCGAATCTGAACCCTATTACAACGATTGCTTGAAACTCCACTTCTTGCGCTTATTCTAAAACTGAAAAATGGTTAAAATTGCAAAAAAAGTGCCGAAATTGCAGGAAAAACTGTTCGATTTTCCGTATTTCAGAAAGAAGTTCGACCGGCTTTTTTTAAGTCCAATGGACTTAGAAAAAAAACCTCTAACAAGAAAGAACAAAGCACCCCAGTGTCAGTCCCATAGGACGTCTATTGTTATCGCTATTGCTTTATTGAAACAAAGGAGCGCATGCATAATGAGTAGGGACCTGTGTGGAAATCTTGCCGAAAGTAAATCGCTTAACATCACCTCCGCAACTTATGACCTTTACGCGCTTTTTACATATATCGTTTCAAAACAACCTTTTCTTGGATTATAAGGTTATTACTGCAACAATGCGGCGTTTGGTTTTTAGGAGAACCATTTCTCATAAATACAACAAACAAATTCTTGTCTGCCAACTCTCTCGCTTTCCCGGGAGTCTCCTAGTTGGTCATCAAATCTCCCAGTCTCCTACACTGCGAGCAGAGTCTCTTTCGATCTTCATTGATAAGTCGGGAAAAGGAAAGAAGACTCTGCTCACGGCCTGCACGTTTCATATCGAGCATGCGTTAACAGTGAATATTGTATTCGATGTCAGTCACGCGTGACCAGTGGCCACAAAACGAAAACAAACGGTCGGGATATTTTCGAAACAAACAAGACAAATTCAATTCCCACCCTGGTCAGAGTTTTTCTCTGTCCTTGTGTGGGCCCATTTCCATCAGTAGGGCTAACGCTCACATGGTTCATATGGGATAGAAATCGAGCACTTCACATTACACTCTATTCAGTAAACAAGACAAACGTTCGAAATTCGACAGTATATTTTTGTGAATAAAGCGTTTCAAAGGTATGTTGTTTGCTCACCACGTCAATGTCATGAACCGTTTTCAAATACGATATGAAACCAACTAAATACTCCTGTTCCACAATAAAATGGTCTCAAGCGATTCTCAAAATCCAAATTAAGAAAACCTTGAACTACGTTCAAAATCATAATACTCCCGTCTCATTTGAAAACAATATAGAATTATATAGAATGGTCCTTAGTGATTCGGAATTCTGGTTTAAAACCATTGTTGCTAACTTTTCTTCAAGCGTTTTCAAATAAAAGTTTGTTAGCGTATGCTATAATTGATAAAAGAATCGTGCGTTAAGGAAATAAAATCGTAAACTCGTGTAAAGAAAGGCCACGATTACCGCATTGGATTTAAAACAATAGCGCTGCTATTAAATTATAGTTGAAGCGCGACCAGGCTCAATATTTTGCTCGAAAAGTGTATACATTTTTGCATTCGCCAAACCCCCTTTTTCCTTCATTTAGGTGTTTTCAAAAGGGGTGATTTCATTACATGTCCGCTTCATTAAATTTCCTCTTCATTAGAACTCTTTCGTATGGTCTAGGCGAACGTGACTTAGCCCTTATTGGCTCGTATAAATGCATGGAGATAGTTATGAAACTCGACAAGTTCAAAGGGTGCGTTTTTTTTGGGAAAATCCAAAAACGGATTTGTGATCTCCGATCAATGGATTCTTCAGCGTCAAAAAAACACAAAATTCGAAAAAGGATTATTTTACATGACAACGCAAACCAACAAACCCAGAGTTGCATGCAATTTGGGAAAAAAAAAGAAGTCGTGTTTAACTGGTTTGTTTTGGAGAAATTCTTCGATGAAAATGCCACCAGAAAAAAAAAAAACCTTAGCGATTGATGAAAGGACTGAGTGGAGAAAAGCATGCGTTCTAAGGTACAAATCGATTACAGAGGGTATTTTTTTAGCTGTAGGAAAGGTGCTAGCAATATGTATTGCTGTCAAAAACACTTTTAGTGTAATTTCTGGTGTGAATTTGCCGGAACCTAACTATTTTCGACCTATTCGTGTCTTTGATCGCACCGTAAAATGGCGCGAGAAAAACATCTGGGCTAAACTGTCATGTGCGGTAGCTGTTGTGTATCATTTTGTCATGGAAAACCGCTTGTCAAAAGTACTTTTTTCAAATTCTTTCCCAAAAAAACACTGAAGTGGTGAATCTCAAAAATCCGCATTTAGATTTCATCCGAAGTATCCTCCTCGAGTGTGGATTTTGGATTTCCCCCAAAAAACGCAAAATCCGTTTTTGGATTCAAGAATCCTTTTCCTAGTTTTCCGAAAAAAACGCACCCTTACTTTCATATTTTTGTCCGTATTTTTAGCCTTGACCCTGCACAAAACACACCTGTTTTCGAGAAGATAACCAATCAAATCCTTCGATTAAATTATGCGAAACTAATTTACAAACCCGTGCGAAGCAAAAACAAAAGATTGTGCAGGGTCACGGTCAATTCAACATCAATTGCGACATTGTTCTTGCTTTTGAAGGTTTTAAGGTGTCTTAACAAGTCCCTTGATTAACTGTGATCTAAACGCGGCCCTGCTTCCTATTGGTCTTTCTAAACGTGGTCCTAGTTCATCCGATTGTTGCCAAGCAGTCCAAGACCACCTAGAATAAATGTATAGCAAGTTTCTCTCCGGGAACAGGAGTAGGTCACTCGGACAACCACACGTTCCCACTTGTAAAATTAGGGTTTGTCAATAAACTTTCATTTTGCGTGATGTTGGCCTGATTTCCGGTTTGCGTGACATTTGCTGCGGACTTCCGGTGCTACGCCCATTTATGGACTCCTGCTGCTCATTTGTATTGACCGCTTCCCACCAAAACAAAAATGGCGGATGTTAATGAGGTTCCAGCCTCATTTGCATCAAATCCGCCATTTTTAATAAGGTTCCATTCCCATGGAAACTCTATAATTTCCAATATGCATATTTTATGCAAATGATATGCAGCCGTATGTAAGCGAGGAATACTACTTACCACAAACATAAGATCAAATAAGGGATGGACATGAACACTGAATGCTGAAATTTCCACTACCACTCGGCCTTTCTACAACAAATCACAGCTGTTCATGCTATACTCTTCTATTATTACGGCATACGTTATGGCCAACCACGAAAGACCCTTCTGTGAAAAATGTCGCGATCTTCATCAGCATGCCATTCGAACCTATTTTCGCAGTGGAATTTTGTGATTTGGTGGCTCCCAATCTCGAACCCAAAGTCCTCGAGCTTTTTGGTCAGCGGGTGAGCCCCCGGAGAGACTCTGGGATGATAGACTTAAAACATTTTTTTTATTGGACAGTCCGGTAAGTAATATAACTAAGTACTACACAGGAAGCTCCAGAATTTGGAGGGAGATTCGAAATCTAAAACTAGTTTCAGTGCTCTTTGTTTTTTTTTTTTTTACCGTCGCTGTCTTCCCCTAACTTAAAGCACCTCGAGACTTAAAGCATCTTAGAAATATATAAACCACAAAAATAATTAATAATTAAACGTCGGGGTTTGAATTGTCTACAGCCGCTGTTAAACGTTGAAACTTTTTTGGCTGAAATTTGTGTGCATCGGCGTTGCAAAACATGTTTCAGCAGGCGTTGCACCTTGTAACATGGTCGGTTTCGTGAAACTTTTTGAATTTCCGTTGCGAGACAAGTTTCACGAAAAGTAGAACCGCTTTCTACTTCTGCAACGGTCGCAACGATCGCAGTGGTGACAAAAACAACAGTTTCACCGTGTAACACCACTTTGTGAAACTGGTCTCCCTCGCTCTTGTCACGCTACGCTACGTAAGCCAATCAGAAACCGGCTAAGACCATGTAAACAACATTTCGAGACCAGTTTCAACGTTTCCAAACGATTTTCGTCCTTTGATGTTACACGGTGCAAAGTCTGCTGAAACTTTTTTTGCAGCGCCGTTGCACATAAGTTTCAGCTAAAAGTTTCAACGTCTAACAGCGGCCTTAAGCAGCTGCTTAACCAGTTTCGACTAATAAATAGCAACTGCCAACCGTTTATAGCACGGGAATTTTCCCACGCTGCTAAAAACTGATTCCCGTAACTGTTGCAAACGTACTGTGGGAAAACATTACATCAGTCTCTTTGGGACGAGTTCCGTGAAAAAAGGTCTTGTCGAAGCAATTCAGAATAAAGGAAACATAAAATTGTGGTAGAAGAGGATATTGGTGTCGTTTCCACAACAATTTGTCGATCGTGTTGCTTGCACGATGGTATTCTTTACGATGGAATCCACGCTGAAACACTAAAATACACTTAAGCGAAAGCGTCAGAAGTTTCATCTTCACTCGCTTTTACAGCTACCCGCGAGCAGTTAGTTTAACCACTGCGAGCTACCGTTAGATTTCCCATCAAGGATGTGCGAACTACTACGTCATACTCCACGTGATGCGTTTCGTCTTATTTCGTGGAAAAATATGAAATTATTAGACAGCGGGCTCGCCCAAACGCAGCAGCTACGTAGCTGAACGCTTGCACAAGCACTAAAACAAGTTTAATAACTCGTTTTACCATTTCAAATTAAATTTATTAGTGCTTGGCGCTGGACGGCGGCTCAATCAAAGAAACTAATGGTTGCTTGCAGTGGTTTCTCTTTCGGGAAGCGTAGGAAAAAAAACTGCTCGCAGGGTATTTTACAGCAAGCCAATGATCATTTCTCCAGTTTCTTTTATGGTGTGTAAAACTAAAGTTTTTGTTTCTCGAACATTTTCAACCCGCCATTTATTTCCTTTTGTTTACTGCTTCCGTTTAAACTTAAGCATGCGCAATAAGAACGGAACCACACGTTTTCTGGGAAAATGGAGTCCGTTATCTCTCCGGGTCTCACCCGCCGACCAAAAAGCCTGAGGACTTTGGGTACGAGGCTTCCCCGAATCGACCAGATGCAGGGTAGAAGTGTGTCAGGCATACACGGGAATAAAAAAAAGATAATGCTGTGTACGCCAGTTCTACTACAGCTTTACTTAACACTGAAGCACCTTTTGAAAAGATTTCAACCTCACAGAGCTGTAGGAACTGTCTTCTGGTTGTGAGTATACCAACATATCTGCCACTCCTTGGCGGATTTATGTGACACACAAGTGATGCTTCCAGGTCAAATGAACCATTCCATCGCGCACAAACTGGATTATTTGTTACATTGAAGCTGTCGCCTGCAATTCAAGTGAAAAAAGCCCCTTTATTTTTGTTTTTCTGGGTTAATTTGGTGAACTAGCAAGCTGAAGTTTTGAAAATTAGCCCTTTGTCAAAGTGAGTACAGGATAAACTTAAAGTGCCACTGTGACCAAAAAATCAATTTTTATTCTCCTTTGGGTTTTAAAACTATGTAAACTAAACGCAAAGGGACCAAGTTTTAAGCCTTGATTTAAAAAAGACACCTGTTTATTTTAACTGGAATTTTCCTATTTAATGATCTGCCATTACTAATTTTAAGATCTTGAGAGGGCTGGATCGAGAAAGACATGACGTGAAAGGCTCACTAGTTTAAGAATACAATGCGTGTGTACGCCGCAGAATATTTATGCAGCACTGGACTTTTGGGTTTTCAGATTTTTAAACTCACGTTTTGCATATATAATAGGCGGCATTCACACGCTGAAATTTTAGGCTTGTGAGCCTTTGACGTTTCTTTTGCCTGGATCCAATCCTCTGAGGTCTAATCGGTCAGTTTTAAAAGTGAGTAATAGCGGACCGTGAAATCCAAAACTTACACTCAAAGTAAACGGCCTTTGGATAAAAGTCAAAGCTCAAAAGTTTGCCAGTGAGGTGGTAGGCAAACACACTTTTAAAATCTGAAGAAAAAGAGGAAGTGATTTTTTTTTAATCACAGGGGCACTTTAATAAATTTATACGTAATTAATGAAGAAGTTCGATTCTTTCAAAGGTTAAATTTAAACCATAAAAGTTAATAGATATTTTGCTCTCAAATTAAAAATTGGTTATAGATGAAGTAAAAAGCGTTCATTGACCTAAAGATGGACCGTGGAGCTCGAGTGAAATGAAGGTGAAATTCGCTATACACAAATCTATAGTTTAACGCCACGGAATGACTACAGTTGGTTTGGGTCAAGCCTACATATCGTTTGAAAAGGAAAATACTAGTAATTAGTAACCTGTCCGAGTATGGGCAACGGGACTACCGCTAATAAAAAAATGTGCACATCTTTAATAGCTTTGAAAAGTAGCTTCACCTTGCTATTAAATTACTACCGATACTTTCCGTAGTGAGGTCAAGAAACTAAGTTTGCTGGACACGCAAGACAACATGACACCAAACTATCCTATTTTCACCAACTGCACAATCCAGTGTAAATGCTGTTTTCAATGTAAATGTTGTTTTGAAACGCCCAAACTCAGCAAGCCGTTGAGTCAAAAAATATATATTTTTTTTTACAGAACTTGTCACTTCTTTTATAGATTGAAGCATATTTTTTCCGCTTTGTTTTTATCGATAGTCACTTCTTTTGAGAGGAGATCAAACGTTATGGGCATTTTTTTCACACCAATACGCCTTTTGCAACTAACGATCACATGGTACAAAATCCGCCATGCTGGAGGGCAAGCTCATTATTATTCCCCCAGTGGGACATTAAAACAAAGGCAAGTCAAGACAAAGGCAAGTCAAGCTTGACTGGTTCAGGTCTCTTTGTTTTAATGTCCCAGTGGGGGAATAATAATGAGCTTGCCCTCCAGCATGGCGGATTTTGTACCATGTGATCGTTAGTTGCAAAAGCCCTATTCCAGTGCACTTGTTTTTCAAGGTGGTGTGTTTTCATTTAGCCAATAAAATGTTTACTTGATTCTATTTCCCATGATAAGAATTATGAATTTAATCACTGAAGCGGCTTTTCGTGTTGATATGTCATAAAATAATTGGTTCATGTCTTTAGCTGTGCATATACTCAAATATTAAGTTCTGGATGCACTTTAATCTCGTTCCCAGAGTCATCGTTCTCTTGACCAGCGGTCGGAAAAGAGAGACTCTGGTCAAATCCGAAAGAGGCCATATTTGATTGGCTGTTGAAAAACTATTTCATTCCTTGCAATTGTTGTCAAATTCTAAACTAAAAATTGTGCTTTCTTCCGGATTTTTATCTATACGAGGTCGAAGTTAATCTAGAAATAAATCTTTTTACTACTTACCAGTTCCCTAACGTTTTTGTTTTTGAAAATACAGCATTCTGAATTTCCTAGTTGTCACATGCGTGACACTAGATGCTGAAATTTGTTTTGATTGAAAAAATTTGAAAAAAAGTGTAAGAATTTCCCAATGGATAATTATGCGGCTAGCCTTACATACGTATGTTTCACCCCTGCGAAGGGACTCATCAGAGACCTTTCGGCTAACTCGTCAAACATCGCGTTTGAAGTCTCGCTAGCATCAAATGATGGTGGCCATCTGGCCTTATATCACATAAGGATTCCCAGATTGCCACCATCATTTTGATCCTAGCGGGACTTCAAACGCGATGTTTGACGAGTTAGCCAAAGGGTCTCTGATGAGTCCCTTGGCAGGGATAAAACATACGTATGTAAGACTAGCCACATAATTATCCATTGAAAAAATTGCTCCCGTTACTTTTTATTCTCCGCAGTTTAAACGTTTCGAGTGTCTTACGAGATGTATTTATACTCATGTGTACTGTCTCACGAGTGAAAAATAAGCGCTTTCATGGCCCGGTAAACTTCAAATGTTTTTGTTGATTTCTAACCGTTCCCCCTCACGCACGCGCAGTTATTTAACCGGAACCAGAGTTTTCTGGTTCCGGTTTTGGATTATTCCATAGCCTCACGCATCCGTTCCGCTGGAAAAAGGTAACGGAGGCTCTGGGAACGAGATTGGATGCACTTGGGAAGTTTGGAACGCACTCAAGATACTAGAGTTGCCCTCGGCAATCGTTTCGAGCAATTCTTACGCCTCTATCGTGCTCTCATAACTTCCACAACTCCATATACGCACACTAGCCATGAACCAATTCTTAACTGGAGCTCTTTACAGTAAATAACAAAACTTGGAGTCAAGCTTGAAAAGTCTCTTGTTCTTAAGTTTATGGCTCAGTTCACTATGTTTCAACAGCAGATTTCTGCAAGTGTTTCTCTCACCCAATGTTATACTGTAGACTTGATTCCTTGTAACATTTGACCCGTCAGACGAGGGCGAATTCCCAATAACGATGTGAACTTTAAAGACCTGGACAGGACTGCTCAAATCCACTCGCCACCAGCTTGGATTATCTTTTAAAGTACGTGAGCAGTGTCCATTCTTAAATTCCTGGTCAGGATTCCCATCAACTGCTTTGTCTGATGTGCCATTAGAGTATTGGTCACTGTAGATGGAGGACTGGGTCGTGCTCTTCCCCGCCACAATGTTCTCTACGTTAGGAATTCGAACAGAATCATGTTATCAGCCCATCATAATCAACATAGTCATCATCATTATCGTTATCGTTATAGCGATCATCATCAATACCAGGAGGGCACGTAAATAATTAGAAGTAAGGAAGGTTAACCAGAGTCCATCTCGGCTACTTAAAGAAGGAGCCGATGTTCTTGCTACCATAATCTTTAATTTGCCTATCTAACAAACCGTGATCCCTGCAGCATGGTAAAAAAGTAAAGGTGACCCCTTTTCACAAGTCACGTGCAAAAGACGATCCCAAAAATTACCGCCCCGTATCCGGACTAACTGTGTTATCTTAATCCACAAGCAACTCGCAGGTGACCTTGACGAACACAAGCTTGTCTGCAAGTCACAGTCCTGGTTTGGAAGAAAGCACTCAACTATGAGCTATGAGTGCCCACTTGATTAAAACACAATAGTTCATCCATTATTATCACATGGAGTAATCTGTTACAACAAGACCAGGATGGACCACAGCACCTACAACATGGATCTGCCTTGATAATTACGTGCTGCATGCGCTTCTCGGAAGCAACAGATGTCTTTCCTTTTTTTGACGAAATTCATTACTTCCTAGCTATTTCTCACTGTATTTTATAATGTTTTCTGACAGTTCTTTTTTATTTTTTAAAAGTAGTAGTATGCTAAATTTAACCAATCATAATGCAAGCCCTATGGCCATGAGTAACTGAAAAAAGTTACATATAATATAGCTTACACTACTGATCAACTGGCCAATGCCCTTCTGCATAATAACGACATTCACTATAAATCCTTTACGACTTTCTCGCAATTCAAAATACAGTTGTTGTTGTTGTTTCTATCAAATTAACAGAACCGAAAAGAAGCAACCCAACTTTCTCCTTCTCTGAGAGACCATCCCATCTGGAAGGAACAATTCGAGCGGCGGAGGTCAGAAAGTTAGTTCTCAGGGCAGAATTTATAGCACAATGAAGAAAAAAAAGTGACTTATATCTTCAATACTTTGTCCACACAAGCAGACAGGAGAAAAGTTTACCGCAATTCTATATGAGTAATAGTCCAAGGCACAAGCGTCCAAACGCATACATGTATGAATGGACAGCTCCCTCTTAAATGTCCCTATACTGTCGCGTGACCTAAGTTGAGCATTAATATTGTTCCATTCTTTGGTTGTTGATGGAGAAAAGGATAGTTTGAAACGTTCTGTACGAGCTGGAAAGATAGTGAAATTCAGAGCAGACCTTAAGGAAAGTTGAGTTCGCTCGCAAACTCTTGTAGGCAATAGATCTACTAGGTAGGAAGGAGTGCATGAGATGATGAACAATCTCATAATAAAGTAATGATTTGTGAATCAAACGCCTAACCCTCTTGTGCCTTTCACAGCATCTGTTACAATGAACGAAATGATATATGAAATGAATCATATACTGAATGCGGATATGAAGTCAAGTAAAGCTATATATGATCCTCGCATTTATGGACGCAATTTTAGCAATTGCGAAGAGAGGCCTGAAAAATTCAGGACTTCAACGGGGTTTGAACCCGTGACTTCGCGATACCCGTGCGACGCTCTCGCAACTGTTTGGCCGTCTGTGTTGGAAGATGTTCGTCCAACATTTTTGGTTTGATCAAGGGTTGGATAGAGTTTGCTTTGATCAACATTACGCCCAACAATTCTGCTCGACGCAACAATGTTGCAGTGTTTTGCCGCTCTTCCAATAAAGTTGTCCTGAATCAAGTCACGTCCGCGCTCCTTGCGAATCAGGAATCGCTATCTCATTTTCAAGTCTTCTAGCATCATTTGCAACAAAGATAGCGAACAAGGATGGTCATTGATGTACAGCTAGAACCTTAAACAGTGAGAATGACGTAAGGCCATTTCTGAGGGACACTTTTAGTCCCCTTTATCATGATCGCTCTCTGGAGAGCGTTTAAAATTTCTGCAAATTGATCCGTTCTCATTCAGGCTCATCATCTCCTAAGGATGGATCTTGCAGTGATCATGCCTTTTTGTACACGTTCTCTTAATCGTTCTTTTTTTTTTTTTGGTCGTCTGAATAGGTCATTTCCGTCCTCCAACAGTTCCACCAGCACAAACGCTACGACGGATTCTCGTTACAGAGTTAACGCCAACTTGAACTTGAATCAGTTTCGTCAAGCAATGTTGGATGGTGTTTTGCCACTACCTCAACATTTACATCCAACAATGTTGCATGTTGGATCCAACTTGGTTCGATAGTTTGGCCAGGGGTTAAGAATGTAAAGACCCGTGCCAAATTACGTTCCCATATTCCATAATGGCCTTGCGAGCGATTTGTATAATTTATGTAGCGCAAGCCTGGGTTGCTCAAAGCATGGTTAGCGCTAATCAGCGTTAAATACCACGGAAACCTATAGATTTTGATACTTCGTAACCAAGGGTTACCGCTAACCAGTCTTCGATCAACCGGCCCCAGATCTCTGAACTCTGAAATTAATCCCTTGGAGTAAATTTGATCGCTTGCTGGCTATCTGGTGAACATTTGAGATACACATGTATGAGGTCGCCCCTGCGAGATTAGAAGCCAACATTATCCCTTGTTCCCACGGCCTGCTCCCGTCTGACCTTGTAGTTCAGTCGGCAGAGCGGCGGAGATCTAACCCGAAGGTCGTGGGTTCAATTCCCACCCTGGTCAGAGCTTTTCTCTATCCTTGTGTGGGCCCAGTTCCATCAGTAGGGCTAACGCTCACATGGTTCATATGGGATAGAAATATAGCACTTCACCTTACACTACACTCTCTTCAGTTAATTTTGTTTAAAATACAAGTGCTAAACGGCCAACGTTTGTATAAACGTAACCTTTCCTTGTACTTGTACATTATCCCTAGGTAGGTGCGACAAGCTACATCCTCTATGATAGTAGATCACAGCTGGCCACAGGACTTAGAGTACCAGAATGAACAAAATACCCAGGAGACTTAGTTATAATAAAATCAATAAGGGACTCGCCCGAATCGTCAATGCGTGTTGCCTCAACGCGTTCTCGCCCTCGCGATTATCCTGAATTGCTAAATTGCTTTGAATTCACTGTTAGGGAGCCAGTTAAGCAACGACAACGTCACAAAGTTGCATATTTAGTGGGCAAAAACAATAGCTTTGCACGCCCTGCACGTGTATTTTTTAATTTTGTTCATTTCTTAACCGTCGTCAGCAAAGCGACAACGTGAAATAGCCAAATTTGAAGTTTTATGAAGAACGTCAGCACTTGAGGATAAATTTTAAGTTTCTCCCCTAAATTAAGTGACGTTTCGACCAGTGTCATTTCGAGGAACTACCACACCCTTGTCACATTAAAAAGGTTGAAATAGTCACGTAGTGATTAAAGGTACGCAGATATATAGTTTGAGATGGCGTTCTCATTGCCGTCGGCGTTGTCGTTGCTTAAGCTCCCTATTATCGAGATGGTCACATATTTTTTAAAAGACAACCCAAGTGTATGGCCATAGGACTCGAACCTAGGAATGCTCATTGTTAACCCGTTATCTAACCACTTGACCACCACATCGCTAGCTGTTCAGGGACAATATTTTAAACACTATTTGATAAAGCTGTAGTATCACTCGCCAACAAACATCATTAGGTCTGTTTTCAAACTTCACGACAAAGCTAAACATTTTAAAATCAAAGCTTAGGTATAAATTATTAATCTAGTTTAGCCCTAATTACTCAGAACTTAAGAAACGACAACAGCGACGGCAACGAGAACGTCGCAAATTTTAAACAATTATTGAATGAGGCTTTTGTGATATCCGGAAAAATCAAGGTCGAGGTAAGTGTTATCAGCCGAAGCCGAAGGCTGAGGCTGATAACACTAACACCAAGACCTTGATTATTCCGGAAATCACAAAAACCGAGTCTAATAATTGTTTTATTATACATTGTTTTGAAGAAAATAACGACAAACGCATTATCGCAGCGATCACAGTGTTTTTCAAACACATTGCTCTTGGAAATCATGCATTGCGCAGGCAACCTACAGATCTGTAGGTACAGATTAGTGAATAATCTGTAGGTTGCGCAAAATAGGTTGCGCTGTTTCCCAGAATTAACAGTAGGCTTTTAGCCAATGAGAAGACAGATGGTGACTACAATGTATAATAAACATAACCAGTGGACAAAAACAACAGCTTTGCACGCCCTGCACGTGCGTGTTTCGTTTTTGTCCATTTCTTTGCCGTCGTCTGCAAAACAACAACGTGAAATAGCCAAATTTGAGGTTTTATCAAGGAAGTCGGCACTTGAGGATAAATTTTCATTTTCTCCCCTAAATTAAGCGCCGTTCCGACCAGTGTCATTCTTGAGGACACCGCACCCTTGTCCAATTAAAAAGGTTGAGGTAGTCACGAAGTGATTACAATAACGCGAATTTATATTTTGAAATGACGTTCTCGTTGCTGTCGCCGTCGTCGTTGCTTAAGTTCTTATTAATTTCGCGGAAACTTGCGCGCCTTTTTTGGCGTAGTCACCATAATTTAGAAGTTTTTATTTAATTTTTTGACAAACGCGCCAAAAAGGGCTTGCCGTCCCGGTTTTTTCTTGCCATATGGGCCGGGAGTAGAATGTAATGCAGAGTACTTGCAAAAGCCCACTTTCGGTATATTAAAATTCGGTCCTAAACAAAAGGCATCATCTCGAGGCTCTGGGGAATAAACTCATTTGTATTTATTCCCTAGAGACTGGAGATGATGTCATTTGTTTAGGACTGAATTTTAATATATCGAATTGGGCTATTTTAATTTGTTTTGCGCATACAATTTTAATCAGCCAGTGGAAAAAAATTAACTTTTAGGTGCGACCAGATCCTTTCGTTTCGCCGACCACGTGACCAAAAGAAACAGAGTGCTCTGGCGACGACAATGGTATTCTAATCACTTCATGCGATTTGATACGTTCCATCCAGCATTAAAATAGTTCATCAAAATGGCTTCCCTGACACAGATTGACAGGGTCGTAGTGAGCATTGAAATCACCAAGAAGTACGAGGGCATTTTGGGGATTAGACAAAGCCCTATCAACGCTACATTGCAAATTCGTAAGAAAATTAATGTTCGCTTGAGTATTTTACGCAAGGTGGACCGTAACAGACATCACAAAAAAAAGTTTGTGCATTAATCTTCATTTCTATCCATAACAGTTCAAGCCCCTTGACTTGTAAACAAATGGGATGACACTGAGAAAGCAACACCTCCGTACCGCCTTCCATTCCTTTACGTATCCAAGGGCATAATAGGACAATAGCCTGGAATGTCAAAAGTATCGCTTGAAATTGAATAATATAACCATGTCTCAGAGATACTAAAAGTATAAAGTATGAAGTTTCAGTTTCAAATTATTGAGACAAGCTCATCAAATTTATCGGCTATGTTTAAACCCCGAACATTAGCGTGGCCACTCAAAAATGAAGAACTAGGGTTAGGTCCAGGATTATCAGGCTCGTTATCACCGCCTAACAACAAAAAGGTAAAAATGATAACTGAGATATGACTGGTAATAAAAATAAAAGTTAAGAGAGGAAAAGCAAATACATTTAATTAGAGTAACAAAAGTAAGGTCTGTGAAACCATCCCCTCCAGCGTGGCTTTCTTGGCCCTCAAAACCCTTAACTCTTGAACTTCACTATGATCGCGCGGCTGTCATCTTGTCTTTTCCGTCTAACCCTGTGGGCTCTACCAATCTCTCCTGCGTCAAATTCTAAACCCATCTCCCAAAGAAAGAACTCTAAACCTTTCTTAGGGCAGTCTTTGTTATCTCCCTCCTGAACTCCATAGATACGTACACTTACCCTTCGAGAATACTGCTCGTTGTTGTTTTGTTTAAGTCATTCCTCACGGGAACATTGGAACCCACAAATGACCAGCTCCCAACATCAGTGGCCTCATAGCTCAGTTGGTTAGAGCATCGCACCGGTATCGCGAGGTCACGTCGGGTTCAAACCCCATTGAAGTCCTGAATTTTTCAGGCTTCTTTACGCAATTGCAAAAACTGCGTTCATAACTGCGAGAATCATAGCTTCTTCACTTGACATTCTTCTATGCTTATCATTCCACGTCCCCTCTCTGATTTTTTAAAGTACACCCGATTTACATCAGTCTTCAGGTGTAATGCACGATAAATGGTCATCAGCTTTCGTGTTTTGCGATCCATTACTTCCAGCTCTTCCTTGGCCCAATCAACAATTCCTGCCTCGTACTTTACAATGGAAACTGCTCTAAAGTTTATTGTTTTCATCGTATTTCCCGTATGGAGTTTAGTATTGTCTTAACTGATCCTTCTGGATCCTGTCCTTCATTTTACTATGTTTTACATCATCCGCTTCTAGCACCCCAAGATACTTGTAGTTTTCATTCTCATCAACATTCAGTGATCGCATCTTTTTATTCCCCGGTAGCATGACTTTTTCACTTTGGAACACTTTTCCGCGTTTCATCAATAGGATTGCACACTTTGGTATTCCGAACTCCATCGGCATATCTTCGGCCACAATTCTAACTGATGGGACAAGAGAGTCAACTTGATTTTCATTTTTACCATATGGCTTCTTAAGATCGTCCATAAAAAGCAAATGATTAATCATTCCTTTCCCGTCGCCAGGATCATATCCCGCCTTTACTTTTCGTAGCACGGGTGTTAGTGCCCGGATGAGCGATATCACAAAAAGGAGGGATGAAAGGCTGTCTCCTTGAAATATTCCTCTTCTGATATGAACTTCGCCAAGAGCTTCACTTCCAGTGGTTAAAACTGTGTTCCACTACTTACACTCTGTTGTCAATATCTATGCTGATGATACGACGTTGAGCTACTCAAGTGACGTTAGAAATGCACCTGACACTCTCTCTACAAGTCTTCAGAGGGATATGGATGAAGTTGTGAGATGGTCAAATGAAAATAAGATGACCCTTAATGGAAGTAAGACCAAATGCATGATGGTTACTGGTAAAAGACTTGCTAAAAATATGGAAGAGGACCAATTGTTACTCAAAATTAATGGAAAAGGTTGGAACAAGTTACGTCTCAAAAGCTTTTTGGGTTATCATTGAGGAACTTTGCAAAAAGATATCCCAACGTATAGCAGTATTAAAGAAAATAAGATGTTTCATGCCACTCGAACAAAGAATGCTGTACTATAACTCAATGATCAAACACGTAATGCTCTATGGTTCAAGCATATGGACCTCTTGCACTATTGATAGCCTAACTAAAGTGGTAAGGTTACAAAAACGTGCAGCCCGTGTAATACTAAATGCAGACACTAGAGATAATAGTGTTGAGCTATTCACTAAGTTAGGATGGCTTTCCTTCTATGGTGAGGCGAAGATCATAAAATGTTTGCATGTTTTTAGACGACTGGTTGGGGATAGCCCGTCTTATATGAATAGTTTATTAACAAGAAATGCCGATGTACATAGTAGGGAAAGCAGACATGGAGATTTTAATTTAGTTTGTCCACGTTTTAAGAGGGAAACAGAGGGAGGGCGTTCTTTTTCAGTATCTACCACGAGATTTTGGAATTCCCTTCCAAGAGCTATTAAGTCGAGATCATCACTTTTAAGTTTAAGTAAAGCTTTAAGTGGTTTTTTTACTGATAGGTACCAGAACACTGAACATTTTAAGATAAACTAATTTTTTCTATACTTATTTGTATATTATTATATTATACCATTTTAGACTGTTTTAGATATATTTATATTTAATTGTAGGAGGGCCACAAGTTTATGAGCCTTAGCTGTTACGTGCTCACCCTCGTATAATAAAGTTGGTTGTTGTTGATGTTATTTTGGATCAAACCCACCATATTCTGCGCTATACGAGATATCCTCATAGAAGGTATCTCAGCTCCCTCCGTATTATCATTATCATTATCATTTGGTCTGCGGCACCGTTGAACATATTTCCTAAGAACATTACCTGATATGGCAGAATTGTTAGAGCCACTTGAGCGCGCGATTAATGAGGTTCTTACATCAGCTGTCACTGGCCATAACACTCACACTAAAGTAGAGAGCGACCTCCTTGGTGTCCCTGTGCGCATGGGAGGCCTGGAATGAGACCTCATCTTCTGAATACGAGGCTTCAATCAAAGTTACTAATCCGCTCGTGAGGCGAGTTGTTGAGCAAGAGCACCAGCCTCCAGATGCCTCAGAAATTCGAACACTGCAACTGAGCACAGGAAAACAAAAAGATGACTGTCTAAGTGAGAAGCTAAAGCAGGTGAACAGCTCCCTGCCGACAAAAGCTAAGAGAGCTGTTGAGTTAGCTACAGAGAAGGGATCATCAAATTGGCTGACCGTGATTCCTCTCAAAGAGCTACATTACAATCTGAATAAGAAGGAATTTAGAGATGCAATCAAGTCACGATACGACTGGGACATAACGGACACACCTATGATCTGCGCATGCGGTGTTCAGTTTAGCGTGGATCACGCAAGGGTGTGTCAGTGCGGCGGGTTCATTATCCAGCGCCATAAAGAACTTCGTGAGTTGGAAGCAGAGCTGCTAAGGATGGTCTGTAATGATGTGGAAGTAGAGCCGGTCCTTCAGGAGCTCATGGCGATAACAAAGCCCCTGATGCCCGTTTGGATATTTACGCGCGAGGCTTTTGGACGAGACAGAGATCTGCACCCCAATGCAGACTCTTACAGAGACTTGACTCCTAAGCAGATCTCTAGGAAGCATGAGAACGAGAAGAAGAGGCAGTATGCGGAAAGAGTAATGGAGGTCGAACAGGGAACGTTCAATCCCTTAGTTTTCACGACCACAGGCAGAATGGCGGATGAGTGTGTTAAGTACCACAGCAGACTTGCGGAGCTGATCGCAAATAAGAAGGGAGAAAGTTACTCATGCGCAATTTCTTGGATAAGAGCTAAAGTTTCGATGTCTTAATTTAGAACCGTGCACCGGTGGCTCAGTTGGTTGAGCATCGGGCTGCCACGCGGGAGGTCGCAGGTTCGAACCCGGCCGGATCAACACTCAGAATCTTTAAATAACTGAGGAGAAAGTGCTGCATTTGCCATTAACCATTTGCAAATGGTTATACTTTCAAGTCTTCTTGGATAAGGACTATAAACCGTAGGCCCCGTCTCACAAATGTCTTCTATGTTCATACGGTTTCCTGTGGGACGTTAAAGAACCCAAGCACTATTCGAGAAGAGTAGGGGATAAAGTAACAGATGTTGTGGCTGTCCTGTTCTCTCCAGCAGAAGTGGCCGGCTTGGCGGTGATGTCTGTAAAAAGGCTTGTGGTGTATGAAGCCACCTAAGCAGAAACAGCCACAAGTCAAAAAGGGACTTTGCCGAGTGCTGGAACCATGTAGATGTAGATGTAGATGTAGATTTTAAAAACACTGTGCTTGCTGCAAGAGCTAGTTGATCACATCTGAGCAGCAAGGAATGTATTTGGGAAATGTTGTATAGTGCTTCCAATTCTTACTTATTCATATTTCTGTAAATTATGTAAATAGTTTTCCTTTTTTTAATAATAATAATACAATTAATAATAATAATAATAATAATAATAATAATAATACAATTATTATTATTATAATTATTAATGATTTTGATTAATGATTATTATTAATGATTTTGAGAAACACAGACATGTAAAAACTAGAGATTTAATATTAAATTTCCGACGACTCGGCGACCTCATGACGCCATTATCAGGGAGTTGGAAATGAATATGCGAGTTCATAAAAGATATAAAATCCTCCACATTTGCATAAGTAAAGAAGAGCTAGACAAAGACTTTAGCACGGATTGAATCTGTTTGCACGTTCAGCCGTGGTCTTAATTGTTTGATGTAAAGCATTTTGTTAACGAGACAGTCCAATTTGTTCATGCATTTCTTCAACACTCTAAAGCAGCTGAGGAGGTCCTCAGGGACAGCACCCGCGTGGTCTTGATCATAATGCTTGCGCACAGAAGATGACGCACTATTGTGGCCATCCACGCGTGTATGTAGATGGCCACGTGTGTAGCCAACATAGCTACCTGTATCGCACAGGTTGCATTGCCGAAATTGGCACACGACGCACTATTGATTAACCAGCTGTGGTTTGGTCTCGCATTCTTGGAGGTCTTGCACAATTTTTCGACTGACAAAGACGGGTTGGACTGTAGTTTGGAGCTTGAGACTTAAATCTTGCAACTGAATCTTAACAAAGTTAGCAGAATCCTGGTCTTTAAATGATACGACTACCCGAGTCACGTCATTTCCCACCATTTCTACCGATGCCTGCGATGGATGCTGGTCAGTAACTCTTGAGTTGACAAAGGTATTAATGGTAGAGTTGATAAGGTGTTGGGGGTACTTCAAACGTGAGAACAGGGACTTTAAGCGTTCACACTCCTCCGAGAAATAGGCTCAAGATGAGGACAAACGGTACACGCGATCAAGCATAGTTGTTAATAAACTTCGTTTGTATCGGTTGTAGACGTGACTATGGCAGTGGGGAAGTAAACCAGTACTGGTAAGCTTCACGTAGACCTTAATCTCGATCTAAACATCTCTTAAGATGACCTTGTTGATCTCTTGAGCGTAGCCACCAAGGGACAGTTGTTCCAGTTTAATGGTGCCTTGTATGAGCAAATGGACTGAATAGCCATGGTGTCCCTCGGGCCTTTGCTTGCTAACGTCTTTATGTCATCATTGGAAGAAAAACTAGAACTGGAAGGAAAGCTCCCTGGTTATTACCGCAGATACGTTGACGACACTCTCACTGTTATGCCTGAGATAACTACAGCTACGGACTTCCTAAACACCCTCAACAACGCCCATCCTGCTGTCAGTTTTACCATGGAGATTGAAAAGGATGAAAAGCTTCCATTTCTCGGCACCCACCTTCTAAACCGAGCGCCCCAAATTGAGACTAAGGTCTAAGTGAAGCCTACCAGTACTGGTGCACTTCTCCACTACCATAGTCACGTCGACAACCGATGCAAAAGAAGCTTACTAATAACTATGCTTGATCGCGTGTACCATTTGTCCTCATCTTGAGCCTATTTCTCGGAGGAGTGTGAACGCTTAAAGTCCCTGTTCTCACGTTTGAAGTACCCCCAACACCTTATCAACTCTACCATTAATCCCTTTGTCAACTCAAGAGTTACTGACCAGCATCCATCGCAAGCGTCAGTAGAAATGGTAGGAAATGACGTGACTCGGGTAGTCGTACCATTTAAGGACCAGGATTCTGCTAACTTTGTTAAGACTCAGTTGAAAGATTAAATTCTCAAACTCCAAACTACAG
>NC_090893.1:40612085-40619585 GCF_036669925.1 Montipora capricornis
CATGTGGTGTGAAAAACCGTTTCTGTAATCTGGAGAGCCGCACAGATGGTGTAAGTGTGCGGGTTTTTAATTTTCGGAATTCGGATTCCTGTGGGTTTCTATTAATACCTTTCCTTGTAATCTCATGTATTTGCTCCGTTTTTCCCTTCAGTGAATCGTCAAGTAAAATAGTACCATATCAAAGTGTGCACAGAGTCGTTAACAAACGGGAAGGACAGATAATAAATTCGAGTCACTAGACATTATAGAAACAAGAAAAAATGTAAACGAAACATGATAACAGAGGTTACTGAGCTCGAAGGAAGGCCTTGCCGTTCCGTAAAGTTCTCAAAAGCGGCACGAGACTTCGGTTTGACGTAGATAAATGACAAAATTTTTTGCCCAGCAAAATTTGTAGCCATTCCGATTTTGAAATTTCTTGGCATCTACAGGAAGTTGTCGGTTTTGGAGAGTGAGATGGTCGAATAACCTAACGTCTTCAAAAGAGCAGTTGGCTTGAATACCAACAGAAGTTGCTGTGACTTTGCAAGCATCATTCCGATTGTTCATGACTTGTTCTCTGATAATCCTTCTTGTAAATTTGCAAACTATTGGTCTTGGACTAGGAATTGCATTCGTTTAGGAACTCGATGGGCAATTCCATGTCATAGAATGACATTTCTACTCCTACTACTTTGAAAAACTCTAGGCATAAAGCAGTGGAGAGACGGAGAATTTTATCAGAGAAATTGAAAAATCAGTCCTTTAAGTTGATATCACACAGCGGAAAGTTGAGTGGAATTCGTTTCAGAACACTGTTTCTCGAGCCAAACAGTTTTACATTTTATGACCTGGGTCCATTAATTTTTCGTCGTAGTCTTA
This sequence comes from Montipora capricornis, assembly GCF_036669925.1. Classification (NCBI taxonomy): domain Eukaryota; kingdom Metazoa; phylum Cnidaria; class Anthozoa; order Scleractinia; family Acroporidae; genus Montipora; species Montipora capricornis. The sequence goes on from NC_090893.1 coordinate 40,612,947, forward strand.
AGGTAGCTAAAACGAGTTTCAACACTTTCAAAGGACCTTGTCATTAGAAGGAATGACACTACAACACTTTATCACGTAACAGCAATGTTATGGTATCATATCAAACACCAATTATTGCTGAAAAAGAATTCGGTCATTTTTGTGGCGTAAATGTTAACATGGTAACAGGAAAGCCTTGCAAAAGCACTTTATATTTTGGCTTTAGTTGCTCATATCTGCAAAACAAATTTGTTGACCCCATAGTTAATCCAGGGACAGCTTATGAAACCTAAAAAACTTCAAAAGCGAGAACAAAGTTGTCGCCATGCAACAATAATAAAGATATGTTTAAAATTTAAAAAAAATTAAAAAGAATGTTTCTCAATCGATTGTGAACTAACAGTAACCCTGCATAATCTTTTGTTTTTGATTCGCACGGGTTTGCAAATTAGTTGCGTATGATTTAATCGAAGGATTTGATTGGTTATGTTCTCGAAAAAAAGGTGTGTTTTGAAACAAATTAAGGAACTTGTCGAGTTTCATAACCACCTCTATGCATTAACTACGGTGACCCCAATTTTTTATTGCGCAAAAGTAATCAGTAGATTGTGAACTAACAGTAACCCTGCATAATCTTTTGTTTTTGATTCGCACGGGTTTGCAAATTAGTTGCGTATGATTTAATCGAAGGATTTGATTGGTTATGTTCTCGAAAAAAGGTGTGTTTTGAAACAAAGGAACTTGTCGAGTTTCATAACCAACTCCATGCATTAAATACGGTGACCACAATTTTTTATTGCGCAAAAGTAATCAGTAGGCCAAAATGAAACTCTCTGCAAAGTTGAAAAAAGTTCTGTGGAGCGGATTCATACCTACCATAATTTTTCAGTAATTTAAGGTGGCTCTGAATCCGCTTCATAGAATTTTAGTGATAACAATAATAATAATAATAATAATAATAATTATTACTTATATTGCGCCTTTTCTATACAATATTCAAAAGCGCATCACAATAGTGTATAACTTAATAACTAAACTTACACCTGTATTATAAATCTTACAAGTCTTTCAATAAAGCTTACAAACTATTTACATTAAAAATCTAACATAGAATAATAACAACTGCAGAAAGAACTTCTAAAAGACTAATGGATAAAAGAAAATTACTAAGATAACTGAGATGTTTCCTTGTATAAAATGTTTTAGTTATAGTCTTAAAAGATTCTAAGTTGCTTGCTTCCCGTTCAGACCTAGGTAACTTGGGAGCAGCTATCTGAAATGCTCTGTCACCCATTGTTTTCTTTGTTTTCGCAATTGGTCTTTTAAGCAAGGGATCATTGTCATTTCGTCTTAAGCTATAGCACAAAGGCTGTTGAATGCTAATTAGATCTGAAAGGTACTTAGGCGCATGACCGTGCAAAATTTTATAAGTTATCAGAAGTATCTTATAATGTATTCTGGCGCGCATTGGTAACCAATGTAATTCTGCGAGCACAGGTGTTATGTGACAGAACTTCGGCGCGAGATAAATACGTTTTGCACTTGCATTCATAACACGTTGCAGTTTCCTAGTTTGATACTCCGGGATTCCATATAAAAGGCTATTACAATAGTCCAATCTACTACTAATAAAAGCATGTACTAGTTTTTCAGTTGATTCTCTGGATAGATATTTTCTAATATGACGTCTGTTGTGAATTGTTCTTTAGTAACTTACTTATTTTATTATCTGGTCAACTTATAAGTACATTTCTTTTCTTGTAATTATTTTTTTTTTGTTGTATGGCGAAATAAATAAATAAATAAATAAATAAATGTTGTACAAGTAATAGAAAGCGCTGCTACATGTCTTTGTAATATGAGTTCCCATATCTAGATGCGTATCAAACCATGTGCCTAGATTGCGCGCAGAGACTACAGAAGAGACTTCAGCCTGTCCAACATTGATGCTTTGGATTGAAACTTTTGAGAGCTGCTGGCCAGTACCTATAATCAGGAACTCAGTCTTGTCATCATTGAGCATAAGACGATCCTCTCTCATCCATGCTCGGACATCACAGATGCACTTCTGCATGGCAGATACAGCTTCTACTTCACTGAAAGTGTCTGATTGCTTAAATGACAAATACAACTGTGTGTCGTCCGCATATGTTTGAACGGAGGGCAGATGGTGTTTTATTATCTGAAACAGCTTACTCACATAGATGGTAAAGAAAAGCGGGCCCAGGCATGACCCTTGGGGGACTCCACACATCAATTTAAATGGCTTTGAGAGAGTCCCGTTAGTCGACACCTGCTGCGACCTGCCCTCACAGTAACTCTCAACCCAACTGTTGACCTCAATCGACCCAGAAGGATCTCATGTTAAGTCGAGAAGCACCAACAACGTAACTTGACCTTTATCCATCGCCATTAGGAGATCGTTCTTCACCTTAAGTAGTGCGGTTTTAGTGCTATGATGTTGGTGGTAAGCACTTTGCAATTCTGGAAACAAACCATTGACTCACATCTGCCCCTGTAATTGTACAGCGACCGTCTTCTCTGTAAGTTTGGACGTGAACTGTAAGTTACTCACAGGCCGAAAGTTCTTGTTTATCAATTGAAGATCAGATTTTTGAGCAGAGGATGTACTAATGCCTTTTTCCATTCGTCAGCGAATGCTCTAATGATATGTTCACCATCTTAGTAATCACTGGAAGTAACTCCTCAATACAAAGGAACAAGATGGATGACGGAAAAGGGTTTAGAGCACATGTCTTCATGGAAGCCACAGCCATCTTCCTTTAGCCTCCTCAGAGAGAGATTGAAACTCTGATAGCGTGACAACGTCATTAGTACTCGATGAACCTTGAGGCGCACACTCAGTAGAAACCGCATGAGGGACCGCGTCACCGGCTAACTTTGATCTTATAGCAACTACTTTATGGATGAAGTATTCACCCATCTCATTTATGAGAACAGAGGCGTTAGTATGTGGTGGAAGAGACTTGTCCTCTTGCAGATTTAATAGACTCTTACTAGCCTGGAACAACTTTGATTGGTCCGAACTGTTCTTGTCAGTAAATTGCCTGTAATGAGTACACTTAGCTTCGTTCATCAGATGTACAACATAATTACGCTTAACTTTGAATACTACTAGATCTGATGAGCGTCCAGTTCTCCTCCATCTTCTCTCGGCCTTCCTCTTGTCTCTTTGAGCCTGAATTATGTTATCATTAAACCATGGGCGCCTGGGCCGAGTAATGACATGACGAGAACAAACCGGCGCGTGTTCATCTAATAGCGATTTTAAAGTCGTGTTATAACAATCGAGCAGCATGTTCAAATCATCAGGTGGGTCTTGATGGAGCTGGGAGTTACGAATAGCTTCTTTCAACTTGGTTATGTCAATTGATTTGAGTTTCCTGTATTCAGCATGCTTCATTCTTGGCGCAGGCTTCATCACGCTTAGCTTACATATCACGGTAACATGGTGAGAGAAATATCTCTCCGGAAGGGGCTCACCATCCACAATATCATCGGCCTGCCGTGTGATAATTAAGTCCAAGGTGTGGCCATGTATGTGAGTGGGTCGTTTAACATGTTGGACCAGACCCATAGAGTTCAACAGGTCCTTGAGCCGGATGGTGTCGGCATCTGACGGAACGTCCATTTGAATATTAAAGTCGCCACATATTAACAGTAACTCATTACACATAACTAATGACTCGAGATAGTCTGAGAATTCATGAAAGAAAACATTCGTAGTCACGGGATGATCCGCAGAGTATGTTGCTCTATACACGATGACAACTCGCAGACGAACAGTTCCGAACTCCACAAGCCATTCCGACACTTCAAAAGAAGACCGATCGGCTGAAAACACTTCGTTTACATCAAGACAGTTAAGATATAATAGCGCAGTCTCTTTGGGCATTTGGCTCTATTATTATACAAAACGCAAGCGGCATTTTGCTTTTGTTTTGTGCACCAACATAGCCGTCTAATCACGTGAGTGCAAATTAAGAATTGTGTAACAGATGAATGATGACGCTTAACTATTCGTCCAAAATCTCGAAAATCGTGGGTAATAGGTGTCGGCCTCGAATGACTAATCACGTGCTATACCTAGCTTAGACACACTTAAGTCACTACCTATAATCCCTCACTTACACCTTCTGCAACCCAGGCCCTCTCGCTCTTGTGACGCAGAAATATTCAATTTCAGGCTTATTGGTTTCCATTCAAACGCTAGAAATTCCAGCATTAAACAAGAAAGGTGAACACATCCGTAAAAAAGACTCTACTGAAAACTGCCAGGTTGTCGTTTGTTATCCATTAAGTGTAATTACAAACAACTAGACAAATGGAGGCAGTGAATTGTCTTTCACTGCTGGTTAAATGTATTCCCGCTGAAGCCTTCTTTGGAGGAAGACGTTGAACAAAGTTCACTTCCTTCAGCATGAGCACAATGTTGGTTTTAACCTGCGCCGATCCCATTAACTTTGTCTTCAATAGGTCAGTTTCGTATTCTAACGGTTTTACTGGATCTAGCATGAAATGGAGTCTAATGCGGGCAAATTTATTTGCATTTGCAAAGATTTACCCTCATTAGCCTCCATTCCATGCTAGATCCAGTCCAGGCGTGAGAATTCGAAAATGGTCTATCTAATTAGTTTTTGTGGAGAAAATGTTCTACCTCAAAACCAATTACGCTGAATTTCGAAGAACAACAAAAGCAAAAAAGTAATCGCACTTTCGTTATAATCTGCATGACGTTATTCAGTACAAGAAGTACTTTTAATTTAATATTCCATCTTGTAGTGACATGATGAAATCATTGATTATAAACTAAATGTCCACCGGCTCAAACTTTTATGCCTTGGTATATCGACAACTTTGTAACTCACCTTAACAAGTCCATTTTCTTTGTAATCTGTCCATCTTTTATTGTCGTTTGATAACTGTAAGGTGTACTTCTTTACCCAGTAATACATAATTCCACCCCCTTGAGTGGACACAGCACAGATTACATGAAGCGACTGTAGGTCAATCTGCAGATACTCATTATACCTATTTTCCCAAAGAGTACACCATGTTCCTCTTACGTCATTCAATCTACCAAAACTGGCTGGAGACCTCAGGTGGGCACTGCGGTCTGTTATCCTTTCATTTGGGATTAAACCGTTTTCCATTCCAAGATCCCAATCAATACAGTCTCCTACGTTTGAATAAACAATAGCACTTTAGGTTTCAGTTGAAAACTCCCTGGCGGAAAACAAGACTCATTTTATCTTTGTTCTTTTCCCAAATAAACTAACATTTAGAACCTTTTTTTGTTTACTAATGCAGTAGATAAAGGGTACCAAACACTTGATGAGCTAAACCGATTATTATTATTATTGTCATTATTATTATTATTATTATTATTATTATTATTATTATTATTATTATTATTACCGCGACAGAACTGATTAATTAATTATTACCGGAAACGCACAAAGCTTTCATTGACATTTTAAGAGAATTCATTTGGGTAACTAAGGCTTAAGTTTCAGATCAGTCAATAGCACGTGTTTGAAAGGATATAAGTCAGTCGCTAACCAGTTTCAGTAGTTTAAGTCAACTAGTTTCAGCAGTGTTAAGCCGTCGAGTTCAGTTTCAAGAGTTCGTAGTTTACGGAAACCCGCCACAGAAGTAAGTTTAGTTCAGTCTTTTATTTTGATGCTTTTCTTTTCATTTGCTTAGAGATTTCAGCGTATTCGAATATCTCAGTGATTGTTATGTAATCTTGTTCATTTCAGATCGAATAATTATCATAGTGAATAAAACATTGATTATCCGATTCACGGTTTCTTCCGTAAACTTTCAAGCCGTCGATTCTCAAATTGTCGAATTATTATTATTATTATTATTATTATTATTATTATTATTATTATTTATTATTATTATTATTAGTAGTAGTAGTAGTAGTAGTAGTATTGTATTATCATCATCATCATCATCATCATCATTATTATTATTATTATTATTATTATTATTATTATTATTATCTTTAGTCTGGGATACCATTCAATACCAGTAAAAAATATTCGGCAGTCGGGTTCTTTTGAGACCTATTATTCTTATTGTGCTTTCTCCTTCCTATGTGGGCAGGCCTAGGAAATATTTTCCGACATGCCAATACAACTGTTTCTGCACTATTTGTCCCATTTGGCATTTGATAAAGATACCAGGGTGGGTCGAGATGCATTAATTTTGGGTAAAATTCATTAACAACTAATCCCTTAATTTGCTGATAAAACCCCGAAATCATGAGAAGCTAATTTTAATAGCGAATACTGTAACGTCGATAATGCTATCTTCATTCCATTTCAGGCATGAAACTTATCGCAATTAAGTATTTTTTAAATCTGTTCTGTTACCGCTGTAGTCTGCTTTCGCTAATATAGTCAATGATTTCCAATATACTAGAACAGTTACTGAAACTCAAAACTCCTACTCGTAGTCGCGATTTCGGAGTTTTATCAGCAAATAAAAAAAATAGTCAACGAAGTTTCTCCAAACTTAATGCATGTCACCCCCCCCCTCCCCCCCCCCCCGTAGAAAAGCTGGGTGTCATTTATTTAAGCACATATAGAATTGATCATCGGTCCAAGCGAGAATGGACTGGGACTAGGC
>NC_090893.1:40622085-40634585 GCF_036669925.1 Montipora capricornis
TACCTAAAATATCATAATGAAGGCGCTGTGTTAAAGTGCTACTATGATTAAAAAATGTTCCTTTTATATTCATATTTTGAAGGTGCGATTGCTCAACACTTGACTGGCAAAATTTTAAGATTTGATTTTTATCCAAAGGTCAGGGGCACCTAACGATAATCTTCGTTGAATTATGAGTTCAGGAGAGTCAAACGGTTCTAAGAATTTCGGCTCTACGTTGCTAAAGAGCTACAGATTTCTTCACTAGAACATCACCTAAAAGATCCGCAACAAGGGAAAAGTAGTCGCTCAGGTTTTCGGAAGGGATATATTTGCAATTGTTGGCACTTAAAAAGGTAACCTAGCAGGTTCGGATGAGCAAATGGTTCGCCGGGAAATTCTTAGAAGGTAACGTTAAGCTAGCAATTTCTGAAATGAAGGTATCATTCCCTAAAATTTTCGGACACTTTCAGCTAAGATATCCGAACAGATCAAATAAAAAAGATAAAAAAAATCTCTTTAGACAGTCTTTATACATTACAAGGAGCCTAGAAACGTCTCCCAAAGGCTTTCATTTGGCTTAATTTACTCCTTGGCTGCTCTTGAAAGGTTGTTTACTTTGAGCCGTAAGTTTTGGACTTTACGGTCCTTTTTGCAGGTTAGATTGGGCTTTTTCAACAGTTAAATTATAACAATAATCTGCATTTTAGCCCTAGTCTGCAGTCTGCATTTTCCAAAATCGAAATATCGGTGTAGTTTGTGAAAGAAAAATTTCGATTTTAGAAACTCAAAATTTCTAGTTTGTAAATTCAAAATTTCAAGTTTGAAATTTGAAGCAGGAAAACTGATCACGAAATGCCATGTCCCTTACGGGCCACCGTAGAGTCCTAAGATGCCTTCTAATGTCTTCGGTTAGTTTTAAGGTCGATTCTTTATTGCAACTTGTGTAATACAGTTTTTGACATATAACTGTGGCAAGAAAAAAGAAACCATTACGAGACAGATGTAACTGAAATGGATAACGAAAAATATGAAAGCCTAATGCTCCCAAGGATTCTTCCAGATGGAGGGAAAACCATTGAAGATATATTGACCCGGCAGCCAGATGTTAAGTCAATATGGATAATTCAAGTTTCCTAGTTGGCGTTTGCCAGTAAGGGCAAAAAAAAAAACTAGAAGAAATAGTCGTTCAAGATGTGATAGGTTAAGGGAATTTTAAAACGGTTTTGTCATATTTTAGAAACAAAAAGGAAAGTCCGTTTGAAAGGTATTGAGAATGAGCTGCACAGTACGGTTCAGAACCTTACGGAAACTCTTGTTAAGGAAGTCAATATTGCATGCAAAGAATCTGTAGTTGATCAGATCTCTGATAAATTTTCCTTTTAGAGATTCCCCGTTTTAGAGATTCCCCGCTGTCAGTTTCCCTTCGGCTCAATTTCCCGTTCCCTGTTTTGGACAGCCGTTTTTATTTAACATGATTTTCTACCTTCCATCCCGCATTTTTATCTCGTATTTTCCAACTAGGCCGGATCTTTCATAAATTATCACAAATTTTCTAACTCGCATCACGCATTTTTTATGTCGAGTCACACGATTTTTAACTAGCATCTCTCATGCCGTATCTCTCCTACAAGCTTATATATAATGATGACTAACTAAAGATGAAAACGAACACTTCCCAGACACAATGTAGTAACGAGATGAAAAATACAACTTTACACCAATGAATGTCGCGATAAAGCTCCATCGCAAGATGAAACTTGACAGGAACTGACAAATTAGCTTCGTTTAGCGACAAGCTGTGCGTGTTAATGAATATTACGACTAAAGTTTTTTTTAAATATTTCGTAACTTTATTTGACACTAAAGGGAATGTGACTCATGGTTAACATGTAAAACTGTTTAGTTCCTTGCTGCAGAAGTTTAATCCCAAGGAATGAGCCGTAGAATTATTTTTAATTATAGATTTCTAGTAGCTTGGTGAATAGGTTACTTTACCAACCCTTGAAATTTAGTATTTGTAGTAATTTAGTATATTTACAACAAAAAGGTGTGGTAATTCCTCAGAAATGACACTGGTCGTAACGGCGCTTAATTTAGGGGAGAAAATGAAAAATTATCCTCAAGTGCTGACGTTCTTCATAAAACCTCAACTTTGTCTATTTCACGTTGCTGTTTTGCTGATGACGGCAAAGAAATGGACAAAAGTGAAAAACGCACGTGCAGAGCGTGCAAAGCTATTTTTTTTGCCTTCTAAATATGCAAATTTGTGACGTTCTCGTTGCTGTCACCGTTATCATTGCAAAGTTCTCTATTTAACAATTATTCCACTCGCGCTTGTTGGATGTGAGATATCTCATATAGATAGCCAACGAGGCGCGTAGCGCCGAGTTGGCTATAATCATCTCATATCCAACAAGCGCGAGTGGAATAATTGTTTTATTAAAAACGCCCCCAAAATATAAAAAACTAGACTATAATAAAAATAAAAAAGCCCAAAAAATCACGCATATGCTTGCCGTGTTTGTAGATCATGGTATAATGGCTCATAACCCATGATGGCTTAGCCAATCAAAACTCTCGAATTGCATTATCCAGTGATCCAATTTTTTAATAATGTGAGTTAGCTGCACGGTGCGCTGCAGCTCAGGACCATACGGATTTCAACGTTTTTTTCAGGAAGCCAGTAGAGATTACCCGTGTTAGAGATTCCCCGTCATAGAAACTCCCCGTTTTAGAGATTTCCTGTTTTAGAGACTACCCGTTCACAGTTTCCCTAGATTCTCCATAACCTGTTATGGAGAGCCATTTTAAATTAATGTAACATTTTCTACCTCGCATCTCGCATTTTATCGCCGGTTTTATAACTTACACTTCCAGGCTGTCTCCCACAAGATTCCACGTATTCGCAGGCGTCCTTGTATAATCGTGACTAACTAGGGATGAAATCGGACTCACCCGAGACACAATGTAGTAACGAAATGAAAAATACAACTTTACGCCAAGGAATGTGGCGATGAAGCTTTATCGAAAGATCAACCATCACGGAAAGACAAAGGAGCTTATTTTGGCTGCCAGATGCTCGTGTTAAAGAATATTAGGACTAAAGTCTTGCAATAATTGCTGTCAATTTAATTTCTCGAAACTTTATTCGCAAGTGAAAGGTAAGATGGTTAACCAGTCAAACGGTTTCAGTTCAGTAATAGTTGCTATAGCCGGGACTGAGACGTTTAACTCCAAGGACTGACTGCCAAAATAAATACCTAACTTATGATTCCAGTCGTATTACCAGCCCTACAAGAATTAATGCCAATAGTGCTACGCTTATCGATGTTATTCCAACTAACAATCGCCACAGATATCCTCAAGCTGATGTGGTGGAATCGCATTCAAGTGATCATAAACACATCTGCACTGCTATGAAATTTCATTTTCTGCGATCACGACCTAAGTTTTTGACTTACAGAAAAGACAAGAGATTTTAGCTAGGAGCAATTCATCAAAAATCTAAATTGCACTCCATTTTATATCTCTCATATCTTCGATGATATTGATGACATTCATTGGGCCTGCCCCGGGGGGGGCGGGGGGGGACTCCCATATGAAACAGATGGGGATGCTCTTCGTCTCGCTTAGGGGTGTAAATTTTGGATTTTGGTCTCGCTTAGGGTGTTCCGGGCAAAGCGCCAATATTTTAAGCCACCAAGGTCTCGTTTAGGGTTCCGCGAAGAAACACAGAATTACGCGAAGAGAAACAGAAGTCAAATTTTCTTTTTAACTTGTTTTTAGGGGTCAAAATTTCCTTTAGCCACGCCCAGATTAGTCTCCTTTAGGGGTCACAAAAACCTTGAGCCACGCCCAGATGGTCTCCTTTAGGGGTTAAACTCAAAATTTCCAACGAGCATCCCTGTCTGTTCCATATGGGAGTCCCCCCCCCCCCCCCCCCCCCCCGGGTGGGCCTGGCAGAAGCTGTATACCAATGTAATTAACACGATCACATTCCTTTAAAGAACGTTAAGCTCAAAGGAAAACAGGTACCATTTTATGAATCGAGGGCTTCGGAGAGCAACTCGCTTGCGTAAGCAGCTATGGAGCAAATATCAAAGATCTGGAGATTCTACTGATCACCTTAATTATAAACAACGACGAAGCTTAATCGTCAAATTAAGAAGAAAGCTATTGCTTCTCACTTTCGAAATGTAACTAAGGATGCAAATGAGAAACCCGGTGAATTTTGGAGAAAATTCACCAAACTTTTTTTGCATACAAAAGGTTCTAAGTCAACAAATGACATTGTTTGTTTTACAGGAGAATGCGAATGTGAGTTAAAGACAGATGTCAATTGGCACGAATATTTAATGACTATTTTGTCAACATCTATACACCTATTGATCTTGATTGTAGTAATTCAGATTATTTCTAATCTCATCCCGGCATCTTGTCTAATAAAAATTTCATGAACTCTGCAAGAAGCTCACAAGGCCTTCATGATGTTCATTCAAGACTGCTAACCATTCATTTACCTTTGACGAGGTCGCAAGTTAGTTCTATGGTGTCTGTTATCATTGAATCTTTCAAGACATCAAAATCTCCTGGTTTTGAAAACATTAATGTTCTAATATATCGTGATTTTAAGATCTTGAGAAAGTGCGAAAGTAAATTCGATTGCCTCATCTACGAAATGCTTTTTATAAAGGAGCTTAAACCAACTTTGAACAAACAGTCAGATTCAATCCGTGCGAAGTTATTTATATAGTTCTTTATAGCGTTTTGGTATCTTAACACTTACGCTTTAGCGTTTTAACCAACAGTCATGTAGATTTAATCCGTGCAAGTTATTTATATAGTATTTTAATATTTTAACACTTACATTTTAGCGCTTGTATTTACATATTTTATCTTTGGACATTCTCACGTCTTAATTTGTACTTATATATGCAGATTTTATTCGCTTCTTTTACTACTTGAAAATGATCTCAGAGAGATCGAAACGTCGTTTTTTATCGCTAGTTTTATTCTGAAATGTGTTTCAAAAAAACTACTTATAAGAATTAATGCTCTAGCTGTTAAATTAACTTCTAAAGCAATAGTTGCACCGCTCACCGAACTAATTCACGCGTGCATTCGCAAGGAAGCTGTGCCGATGGCGTGGAAGTCTGCCCAGGTTACACCAGTTTTCAGATGTGATTAGCCTACGGATAAAAGAAACTAGAGGCCCATCTGTGTAGTACCAATCTTTAATGCTATCTTTTGAAAAGTGCATTTACCATCAGTTATATAAGTCGTTTGATGTACTATTAGTTAGTCGTCAATCTGCACTTCGTAAGCATCATGGATGTGATACTGCACTAAAAGTTAAGTTTAATCTGAATTCCAAACGCTTTGTCGGTGTAGTATCTTTAAATCTAAGAAAAACGTTTGATAGCCTGCCACTTGACCTTCTCTTGGCTAAACTTGCTGCTTATGGACTCTCGTCTAAGAGTACTGGTCTAATGAAAAGTTTACTCTTTGAACGCAGACAACGTGTTAACACCTTTGACAGTTTTTCTGACTGGTCAGCAGTCTCTTGTGAGTGCCACAAGGGCCCATCCTAGGCCCTCTTCTTTTCAACCTTTTTCTTAATGATTTTCACTTCTGTGTGTTTTTTTTAAATATAATTGTTTACTTATTATTGTTTACATTCTTACTCTATCCATACATTACATATAGTACATTGCATATTACACAAAACACTACACTACACTATACTGTATTACATTCAACAAATACATTTTTACTGCTTACTTATTCACGAAATGACAATAATGCGCTCGATATTGGCCACCTTGCACAAGCAAGGAAAAAAACAGTTTTAATTATTTACGAATGGAGGGGTTGTAATGTGTATCGGCCATGTTTTCTGCTGGTCCAAATACAGAAACGCGCAACTATAGGCAAAAAGTATTGATGTTTTGTTTTAAAAACCTTGGGCGTCATTCCCCTTGCCAGAAAACAGAACTTACTGTGCAGCTCACATACCTTAGTTTGACCTTATATGGTAAATGATTGCTCTAAGCGTTGCTAAGGTAAACTTTTTTTTTCGCCAGAAAACGAAATTTCTCTCTGAATAAAGCAACAAAAAAACGTTTCTGTGGAAGGTTTGGATCAATTCCGACGTTTAGAAGTACGCAAAAAGGCAAGAAATGTTCTTGTGACGAGTCTGCGTCTGTCTGACCAAAAGGTCTTACACAACATCCCATCAATTGTCATCAATTTTTTTCGTTCTCGCTCGGATTTGCTCGCTTTTTTCGCTCGTATTTCGTACTTTCTAAACTTTTGGAGTTTAAGGAATGTAATAAAACAATTATTCCATTCGCGCTTGTTGGATACGAGACTGGTTATAGCTAACTCGGCACTACGCGCCTCCCTGGCTATTTACCATGTCATATCCAACGCGCGCTCATGGAATAATTGTTAAGTATATGCTAGAAGAGGGGAATAAACTAGTCTCTCTACTTAAAATAATCATGTTTCTATGGCCGTTAGAATCAAAGAGCAAAAAAAAGATAAAGTTTCGACGAAATGTAATGTCAATCAGTTTCGTTCATCTACCACCTGTCCATCGTATATTCAGTTCCTAGCAAGAGTGAATAAGATAAGAGTGTTGTTATGGCATGGGTGGTGTCCCCAGCACAATCACAACTGATTCTATTTTTAGAATACCCGTTCCCGCAAATATCAGGTGTTATGTTCCTGAAAAAACCTGGCAGAACCAGTCACGCGTGACATCTCTTCCTCTGGTTGGTTAAAATTGGAGGCCCTTTGTTTGTTTTGCGCGCAAAGTTTATTTGAAAACAAATAAATCCATTTGTGACTGTGCTAGAGCAAGGCCGCAAAGTGATAGACTTTTATCTAATTCACTCTTGATTCCTAGATGTTAAATGAGGAAAGTCTGAAACACAGGTGGATCACATACGCCCCCTTCATTGAGGGAAAACAATCAAACGAGAACATAATACTGAGTTGTATAATTATTCGTACAGTGACAATGAAAGGGGAGCAAAAGAATTTCAACTGAGAATATACACACAGTGGTACTGACACCTTCTCCCGAGTGGCACAGTCGTTTCAGTCGTTGTATGTTATACAAAGGAACCTCACAGCTCTTACAAAGAGATGATGACCGAGTTCTCAATACAATTTGGCGGTTTCGATTGTATAATAAATAAACAACAATGATAGCGTCATCACGTGCGTCAGTTCCCCTATAGATCATCATTTAGCTTATTGGACTAATAATAACTGTCCCCACTAATTTGCGAAATGGCGAGGATCACGTTTTTACAAAATCACCTAAAATATCATAATGAAAAGGGGCTGTGTTAAAGTGCTACTATGATCAAAAATTACTTTTTTTTTCTTCAGATTTTGAAAGTGCGACTGCTAACACTTGACTGACAAAAAATTTCTAGCTTTGATTTTTAACCAAAGGTTGTTAACTTTGAGTGTAAGTTTTGGACTTCACAGTCCTATGTAGGTGAGATATGTATGTAAAGAACCATACAATACATCAAGAGAAATAAATTTGCGCATAATGCAAAGCCAAGAGTGACTTAGCCTGTAAGTAGTGTCTGACTTTGTAGAATCACCCGATTCATCGCCCACAATGCCGCGACACATCCGGCACTCTAATGTGATGTACGCGCGTAAATGCAAGGTAAATAATGATCCCAGATGATCTCTAATTTCGAAATTCTCGTTTTTAGAAACTGGTTTATGTGACACCTATTTGTACCCTTGCGATAACGAAGGATTACACCTGCTGAAGACACTCCACATGAGTGTCGAAAAGTTGGCTCTTTGAATCATTTGTAACTTTCTGAGCTACATTCAAATTACATCAAACCAGAATAACATCAAACTATGTGTTAAATTCTACATGAGTCTTCAAATTAATAACCACCTAGAAATTTTGTAGTTTAAACTTGTTCAATTACATGACTTAAAACACTCGGCATAGGTCTGAAAACTATGAGTTTGGTTTTCTCAATATTAAGAGACCTAAACCAGTGCGAGAGAGTTTCAAGTTCAATATTCAGTCGATTCTTCAATTAAGTCGCTTGGATCACAAGGCTTAAAGAAGAAATTGGGGTCGTCAGCAAAGAGAAAAAAAAACATTTTATTGAAGCAATTCCCCAAGAAAAATCATCAATATAGATAACGAAGTATAACGGACCGACTATCATCGAGCGTCCTTTGTTGCGATCGTGCACAATTCATTTGGACTAGTTGTTTTCAGTTATTGCATGAGAAGTGGAAAAACCCTCGCGGAAACCGTCGAATGCCTACAAAACAATATTTGGTAGCTACTATATATTTCAAAATACGATTATTAACAGCTCCTTCAAAGGATTTTGATAAAACTGGAAGCACTAGTGTTCAATAGAGTTAAATATTGATGACAATATATCAAGTTCAAAGATGCCTCCTGGTTTCTTTGGTTTAATAGTTTTAAGGTCATTTCGTTATCGTAAGTTGTGTAATACTGGTTTTGACATGTTCCGGTAGCACGAAAAAGGATACCATTACCAAAAGGGATGTGCCGGCAGTGGACAACGAAAAGTATGAAAACCAAATACAAGGCCAAATTTTCCTAAAAATGTTCCACATGGAAGGAAAACCACTGAAAATATTTTGCTCGGCAGCCAGATGTTGAGTCAATATCATATGGATGAATTTAAGTTTTCTTTGGCTTTTGCCAATAATCCAAAAAGAACTAGCTAGCTTTGGTTGTTTGTCGCCGTTTTACTGAGAGGAAATTGTTGTTCAACTGAGATGTGTGTGATAGGTCAAGAGACATTTGAAACGGTTTTGTAGCATTATGTCAACCAAAAGAAAACTCCGCTGGAAAGGTATAATTGTGACTCAATTGGCTGCACAGTACAGGTCAGGACCTTACGGAAACTTTTGCTGTGAGGAAGCTAATATTGTAAAGGATTTGCAGATGATCAGACCACTGATATTTCTCCCTTTTAGAGATTTCAGTCCCGTTTTTGAGATTCCCTTTTTAAAGACTCCCCACTCCACCAGTTTCCCTCCCTCGATTTCCCTCTAACTAGTTCCCTGTTTCTGACATCCGTTACTATTTAACATTTTCTACTTCTCGTCTCAGATTTTCAAACTAGGATCTTCCATATTTTATCACACATTTTCTAACCCGCAAATCGGATTTTTCCTCTTGCATTTTTGAATTCGCATGACGCATTTTTTTATCTCCTATCTCTCATATTGCATGTCCCCTACAAGCTTCCGTGCTTACAGTCTTCCATATTTTATCATGATGACTAACTTAACATGAAATTGGACTCACCCCAGACACAATGCAGCAAGGAGATGAAAAATACAATTTTACACCAATGAGTGTGGCGATAAAGCTCCATCGCAAGATTAAACCTTACCGAAAGACAAACTAGCTTCTCTTGGCTACCAGCTGCTCATGTCGTGTTAAAGAATATTAAGAAAGTTCTGCAATAAGTTGCTGTCAATATCAATTTCGGTTTTGTTTTCCACTGAAAGTTGATAGGACTCATGGTTAACATGGCAACGGTTAAATAGTTGCTCACGTTTTATCCTAAGCACTCAGCGCTGAAATAAATTTGAAACTTATACATAAGTAACTTGGTGAATGTCACTCGGCCAACCGTTGTAATTAAGATATTTAGACAAAAAGCAAAAAAGAAATGTATGGTTTTAAGACTCTATCTTCAAACGCGGAGCCTGATGTAAACGATTCAACTATATGTCCGAATTTGAAATATCTGTTAATTTTTTGCTGATCATGACAGTTAGACAGACTAGAAGCGCTAAAAATGGAATTTAAAAAGTTTCGATGAAATGTAATGTCAATCAGTTTTGTTCTCCTACCACCTGCCCATCGTATATCCAGTCACTACGTGTTGAGTGAGGAAGTCTGAAACGTAGGTGGATCACAAAGCCGCCTTCAACTCGTTATAGAGGGAAAACAATCAAATGGGAACATACTGAGATGAATAGTTATTCGCACAATGAAAGGAGCGCAAAAGAATATACACGCGGTGGTACTGATAACTTCTCCCAAGTTGCACAGTCGTTTTAGTTGAGCGAATGAATAACATGACAGTTGCGGCCTTTTTGTACAACAAGGAAACACAAAAACCCACAGAGCTTGCGTAAGAAGCTTTGTCGGGGGAGGGGAAGTGAGGACTGAAAAATGCACGCGTTCTTCCTCCCCTTCCCCTCCCCCGACAACGCCAGCAACGCATCTTTGGAACAAAAGCCTCTCGGCACTCTCAATCCCTGTTATATATGTTCATTATCAATACCTGTTTGACTGACATTTCATAGAAACTGTAAAGAGAATTTACACACCCATCACTCCTCCTACAGAACACAAAGCGGAATTCATTCACTCGATTTGGCTCTCATTCACTGTGATATTAAGCACTTATGATCTACAAGCTCAGTATATGAAGGGGATAGTTGTCTGAAAAACTGTGGTGCTGCGTCGGTGCCGGGAGAGTGAAAGACACTACCACCGTAAAACAAAAAATATTTCAAATCGATGGCTAATGTTTCGAGCTTAAGTCCTTCGTGAGAACGAAGTGAGGAATGAGGGCTGTTTCAAGTTATATTGGAAGTAGGGGAGCGATTCCATTGATTGGAGATAATGTAACGAAAAAAGCGAGTAAATTAGCTGAATAAGAAGCGCTCATTATTATCAGCTAAAGAGGTGTGATCTTCATATAACACCAAGTTCTCATGACTATCCAACAAAAAAACTTTATGTCACTAGTTGGGAGAATGAACGTTTCGATCGTGAGAATGAAAGGGTTTATGTTGATCAAAGGCAGTTCCAAATCACAAAGTGATTGAACTCTTTTCTTGTGCAAAGGGCTCTCAATATCAAGTGAATTATTGAACAACAAATCCAAATAAAAATGAATGTCGAAGATTGAATGGGGATACTGAATAAATCAATAAAAATGGATGAAAAGGGACCACAAATACCAATCATAATCCAAACGAAAATGTTTAACTAAGGTGTGACTCCCATTATAAAAATTACCCCAATTCTCAACCAATACATGAGCCACGCGCCATTATCGACTTTGCGCCTGTTAAAATTCAGATAGTCATCCGTTAAGATACAAGTAGAGTACAAATAGAACCTGCACATAAACGTCTTTTATTCCGTGAAGACTGTTGACTGTCTCTTATGCCTGCTATGTTCTCGGTTTGATTTTTCGTTTTAACGGAAAAAATAAGTAGTTTCTGTCCTAGCAAATACTTCAGAAAGTTCTAATGAACCATGAAAGGCTAGAAGCTGTAATTGTATACTGCAGCGTTCCTACCAATTAAGCGGATTTAGCTTAGACGCGTGACTTAGAAATAATAAACCAACAAAAACATATTTCAACCCATGAAGACTTAGTGCTGCAAAACACGAGGCCTCGATTTTGAAAATAAAAATAACTTTCACTTGCTTTTTACGGACGCATGCGTGCATATCTTTTGAAGAATTGTGCACGCACGGACTTCACAAGCCAGATTCGACATTCCCTCGTGCCACTAACAAAAGCAGTATGCCACTGACTTTGGCGTTTTCGAGGCCGCTCGATCTGCATATTGAATACTATGACACTATCACGAGGCCTATGTAAACAGGAATAATTTCTTTGCAGATATTTTTGTATTGTTTGTGCTTCTATATAAAACGCGTATGTTCGTAGCGTTCCTTTTTGGGGTTGAACGAATTATCAAATTATTTGTCCGCTATTCATTTCCTATTTGGTACCCGCTAATAATCCCAACGGCCCGATAAAAAAAAAACGGCCTCCACTGATAGTTTTATCCTTTAAATCTGTGGCTATGACTATCAGAGATCTACAATTGTGTCTTCTTTGATGAACGCTCGAAACGTCAGCTTTTATAATCTCTATACGGTGGCCAATTTACATTATCAACTCCGTTGATAAAACCAAATTTTTGTATACTACCCCCCCACCGACGAAGCACCAAAGTTTCTTTAGAAACTACCCCCCTCCTTTCTTCTTTGATGAGTTTCACACGTCATCACTACCAGAAGAAAGGTCACGATAGAGTCTTTCTGCCTTTAGCAAGATCCAGCATAACATAAGCATATAGATTATAGTTAAACTTTTTAATTTCCAGTGATATGTCGGCATTGCATTTCATATCTCTTGTACCACAAGGTAAGATATACAATCAAAACGAAGAGAGACCCTTCACTTAATTTTGCTGACCCTCCAAAACATTGAGATCTATCTCGTTTTAGGAAAAAAAGATGATAGAGATAGTGGCGAGCAAGAGCATCCCTTATAATGTTATGCTACGTTGCCCAAGATGGCAAACATCTTCTAAAAGAGCAATCTTTTAAGTAGACTCATTTTTATCCACAATTTGTTGCTACAGTTGATTACATAAAAGTTTTTCGTTTTTCAGAGCACACAGTTCTTGTCGACCATCTTTTTCCTTTAATGTAT
>NC_090893.1:40639585-40644585 GCF_036669925.1 Montipora capricornis
TAATTTCTAAGTTTTTCGTCCGTTTTGACAAAGCCTTTCAAATTCATATTAATATACCAGGCGGTGAGGCCCCAGTACAAAGGACGTGGTTGGATCATGCTTGGGGTGTGGAAAACGAAGATCGAAGCTTAAGACCCGGAAAACCAAGACCTCCCAATAAAAAGTTACGTATTAAAACACATTTCTTTGTTTTCTTGTTGTTCACAATGGCCTGTGAGTCATTTCAGCTGAGTTACCGTTGACGTTGCTGAGAACTAATGACAGGAAAACAGAAATTACAGATTGAGGGCGAATCTTACTAGTAGGATTTCATTGACAATTTCTTTAATCAACATGATCTCAAAGTGTATTAATATACTGGACAGTTGAATTATATACTGTAGAAGGTCTTTATACAGTTTCATCTTGCTATTCACGGCACAGATGAGCGATTTTATCTAACCCGCAAAAAAAAAAAGTTGTGTCCGAAAATCTCAAATTCTCCTCCTTCTTGTTTGCATAATTTGCTCGTTACTTCACAGAGTAAGGTGGATTAAACATTGCACCTTTCTTCACGAGTTAAATACTATCAGCGTCTCATTATCCGTAATGTACACAACTTTTCCCCAAGGTATAGTTTTTTTGCTTTTAAAAATTAGTTCTTTCAAATAATCTTACAATTGTTATCACATCAATCATATTAACGTTTTGCAGACCCAAGACCTGCCCTTCCCCCAATATTTCGTTCAGAAACAAAAAAAATGTTTAATTTACTACTTTCCTAAACGAGTTGAAAGATTTGTTGGTTGGCGAACGTTTACAAAATGTTCATATTGGTCCCGTACGTTTGATAGAATTAATCCTCCCAGCATGCAAAGCCCGCCATGTTCCATAGCAGTACTTTCACGCTACAACACGAATCACAAACAAGCGCAACATAGAATCAAGACTGTGGTACTTGACTGGCCAACGATCTGGAGTCACCGTTTAATTAAACAAAGCAGACCAAAACCACCTGACTCACACGCAGTGCTTTCCCGCGCTTTTTACATAGCTACACCTCGTATCATGCCAATTACTGATTCGCTCTTGTTACGTGCGGACACCTTGCGGTAAAGACTGTTTCCCTAATATCCGTGAGATAAGGAGGCTTGACGCACATTGGATCTAAACGTGCAAATGAGATAACTAGCCGTCTTCACGTTAAAAGACGAAGCAAAATATAAACCTTGCGAAAAACTTGGCAGTGAGCTTAGGTTTTCATTCCAAACAGCTCCTTGATTTTTCAGTGTAAATCAGAAGCTAACCAATCACTGGGTCTGCTGGGCGCCAACGCAACAACCACCAGCTTGCGCTACAGTTTTACAGAGCACCGAGGTACACGTCTCACAAAAGATTCCGGTTTTGAACATTTCTCGAGAAGGCGAAGCAACCATTTGCACGAAGTTACATGTTACTTAGTCTCCTTCGGAGCCACTCGGGCAGCAGTCGCGCAAACAACGTTCCTCACCCGAGGAGCGTTACGTGACTTTGACCCGAACCACTAAGAAGGAACTAGAATTCACTAAGCGTT
Organism: Montipora capricornis; assembly: GCF_036669925.1. Lineage (NCBI taxonomy): Eukaryota > Metazoa > Cnidaria > Anthozoa > Scleractinia > Acroporidae > Montipora > Montipora capricornis. The sequence goes on from NC_090893.1 coordinate 40,641,138, forward strand.
GACAACGTTACAGCACGCGATGGATAAATAGAAAGAATCGTCACCAAGGCGTAACGAGCCCATCATGTGTTGGTCACGTGTATAACGCGTTTGAGGTCAAGAAAGAAATCTGGGTCAACCAGCTTTTAAGCACGTGGCTTGGATCCCTTTTGTCGCTTATTGTACGCTACACCGAAGCAGCAAACTCATTCATTCCTGATAAGATATGAAAGCTTTCTTGTCCCAAAGAACTCGCCTATTATTCTACACAAACACCCAACAACTGTCCGTATATTATTAATTATAAGCCACAACGTAAGCGATGGACTATACAAACATATTTCCCTTTCTATATAATATAACCTTAATTTAGAGACATCTACTTTGGACTCGTCTTCCCTGGCACAAGAGAAGAAGGCGTTTAGCGATAGTGGGTTTGTTCTCCCAATGCAAACTCCGTAGATCAAGTACAGTCGTTTTCTACAAATCTTTGGGTAGTGGTTGGCATATATACAAAGGCGAAAGTTCTCTAGCTCTTATTGCATGAAAAACTCTCCTTCATAGTCCGTCGTTCCATCGACATTTTCAAATCTTCTTGCTTCTTCTTGCATGCTTTCTTTGATCTTTAAGATCGCAACCGATTCACAGTGATCCTGAAAGGAAATTAAAGCTCTCGTTAAATAAAACAAACAAGCAAAAACTAAAAAGGAGCTTTCGATTCAGAGATATTTCTACACTGCTCCATGCACTGCCCTCCCTACTTAACAAGTCTCTGCACTGGTCAAACATTAATTTTTTGGTTCGCTATACTCTCTCCTTCAAAGTCACTGTTTTAAGCTGTGTTCAAATTAAAGCCGAAACATGATTAGAGTAAACATGTTTAAAGGAAACATGCTTCGCCGAAACATGTTTTTTATTGGGTCGTTCACACCAGATGTCCGTGTGAAACACGTTTCATGCATGGTTGTGTAACTTATGCTGTTTCATGACACTCGCATAATTTTTTTACATTTCAGCTGTAGATTGGAGCTGGAAACTTCTGTAACAGTTGCATTCATTCTTTCGTTTAGTGTTAAATTTCTAGCCCTTCGGAGGAGGAGGGCTATGCAGCGTTTAACGAGGAGACGGCATTTGCGCTTTCTTCGTTACAAGATATTCCGTTTTCCACAAGCTCATCTGTAACAATCGCCGATAATTGCCGTTATATTTCTTCGTCGGCCCATATTGCAACTAGACATTTAGCCTCCTAATAGCCCCAATTTTGGTTCTTTTGGGCACTTACCTCCTCTCGCATGAATCCGCCATTTTGAACGTGTTTGGTCGGATCATGATTGAAACTACCTCGCGAGGTTATTTCAATCATCAGAATAATCATGTTTCAACCATGATTCGCGCCTTGCACTGTCTGATGTGAACACTTTTCATAACGAAACACTTTTCATTCGTGATCAGACTAATCATGTTTCGGCCAAGTGTGAACACAGTATTAGAGGCTCCTAAAAGTTGTAATTTGATCTACGACCAAGCAAAGAAGAGGAACGAGCCTAATACCGGGTTGACGTCATAGACTGCTTTGCATTGTGATAGTTCTTTGAAAACAGCATGTTGTTTATCTGTCCAGAAGTGTGTGCCATTTCCTGTTCGTGGAATTAGCACAGAGAGGAAAATAAATTGAATATATTTTTTTCCTCCTGAGTAACTGAAAAATATGGATTTATTTGGTTAGTGCACATGACAACGCCTGTAGACGAATAATGGAAGAACGTTGTCTTTTCCGATGAAAGACAGATCGAGAGGTAAAAGCAACCGTGTCAATATTTGGCTAAAGGATGTCGATAAGTTCAACACGAACCAACATCTGCGAGGATGCTGATCAAGTTGGATCATATTAGAAGTAACATATCAATAACGAGTGGGAATGTTTCATCCGAGGTTCCAAACACTAAGAAACAGATGAAAGCATGACGCCGAAGGCAGAGTACTTACTGCTTCGAATTTCAAAACACGAAGCACGAGTTCTTGGTTCAATTCTCGAACAACTGGCCGACTATTGTTTCGTTTTGTCGTTCTAGCTAGAGACGGCAGAGAAAAATGAGAAGAGATTTGGATATCGTATCTAGATCTCTAAGGTTTCATCAACTTTTGGGCCACGTATGAAAATACATCTAAGTGATGTGGTATACATCCTGTGATTGGTCGACTTGGTTGGCGAATTATTAATGATTTTGAGAAAGGTTTATAAATCCATCCCTGATCACTTGGACAATGGTAATAAACCGAAGGGCCATCTCACTAACTAACGAGGTCACCCCTACAAACTTGGATTGAAAAAAGTGCGCTCAGAAAAAAACATACGCCGGTATATTCAATTGTAGGAGGAACACTTAGTCCCTTGACTGCAAATTTAGGACGGCCCATTTTGTCAACCATAAGTCATTTGTAAGCTCTAACCACGGATAAAACACAATTTCATGCTTTCAATGTTTACGTACTATCAACGTTTACATAATTCATAAACTCACTTTAAAAGCCAGTTAGGGGTCAGTACTCTAACTTGGAAATGTCTGCAAACAAATAAGAATTAAAGTATTACAAACCACCGCATGGGGTGACACGAAAGGAAAAAAAAAGGGTGGGGGCACGATTGTGCACGCACTCCGAGCGGTCAGCAAACAGGACACTGCCACAGACCGCGAGGAGCATGGTGCACGTGGGGATTAGAGTACGTTCAACCGAACGACGAAAGAAGTGTGATACACGTATGAATCATTTTTACAAGTGGTTATGGCGTCAGATGACCTATGGTTGTTTTCAAGGCGTGGATTAGGCCAGTTTCGTATTCTAACGGTTGGGTCGGATCGAGCATGAAGTGAAGGCAAATGTGTGGCGGGGGAATCTTTTCATATTATTTCCCTCGCATTAGCCTCCATTTCATGCTAGATTCAGTCTAACCGCGAGAATAAGAAACTGGCCAATTTCAAGTCATCCTCGAGACTGGTATAACGATAATCATATAGTATCAACCGGCTTTGAATATACAATTAACATTATTTCATGACACTGACAGTTGGAAAGGAATTCTGGGAATTGAACGTTTTTCTTTTAAAATTCAACCCAGATATCCGGACTCGGGACTGGAAGCTACGATTATTAGCTCACCTGTCACCGCCCTGAACCACTAAACCACCGAGTCGCCGTTTGCTTAGACAACATTTTTAAACACAATAATCTAATTTATTTGTGATAAGACCGGGCTTTTAACGTGCGATAACACTCGCTAAGAACTTATTTTAGACAACTAACGAGAAAGGTCCGACCACACTTAAAACAAAGCTAACCATTTTGAAATTAGCGCTAAGGCTCAATCATTGATGAATTATTGTGATCCTAATCTAGATAACAGGCAACAAATAACAAATACGCATTGAAGAAACTTTATAACTTGTTCATCGTGGTTTAGTGAATAGAA